>NC_057009.1:3397278-3413531 GCF_000002595.2 Chlamydomonas reinhardtii | reverse complement strand
GTCTGGCGGGAATTGTGGTTTCTCTGGCATGGGCGCTCACACAGCCGCGCTCTGGCGCTTTGGGGCCATCGGCCTCTCGCCTGCAGGGTGTGGTTCACCGCGACGGCTCTTACACCAGCCCCACGGTGGGCCCCATCAACTGGAACGGCGCGCTCGTGCGCCCCATCATGGACCGCATCGCTGTCACCTGGGCGCGGCTCTTCCAATCGGAGCTCACCAAGTAGGTGGCACGGTGGTGGTCACGGCACTGGCGGCAGCGTTATCGGCCTGCGCATGTCGGAAGAGGCAGGGCGGGGCAGGCGCAGGCTGCACGGTGTCATGTGCCAAATATGCTAGTACCGAGTCTAGGTCTAGGGAAAAGGTTGCCCGTCGGTGTCAACACCATGCCTGCCGCCGGCACACACACACACACACACACGTCGCTTTGCTGCATCGCATACACTGTCTTTGCGCAACGTTTGCCTTGTGCTCTTTAACACACACACACACACACACACACACACACACACACACACGAATCGCCTGCAGGTCCATGCGGGAGCGTCTGCTTGCGGAGCTGGACGACTTCGTGAGGGGCGCGCGACACGAGCTGGAGGCGCAGGTGGCGCCGCTGCCGGGCGGCGACGAGCTGCTGCCGGCCGAGGCGGGCCGGCTGGACGAACTGTACCGCCAGGTGCGTTGGGCTGGTGCGTGGTGGGCCAGTCTGCCGCCGGTACATGTGTGCATGCACGATGCGTGGCCCCGAGGCGCCCTGGGGTAGCCATCACCGTACAAGACGTCGCGATGTCGTTGCTGCTGCACGCGCACTCTCACCCACCCTCTCACTTGCTCATGCCTGCACACCTGCCTACCTGCGCCCTCCCGCCTGTGCACGCACAGGTCCGGCGCGACCAGGAGCGGCAGCTGGCGCAGGCGCTGGAGGCGCTGCACTCGGGCCTGGTGGAGACCAGCAAGGCGCTGAGCCAGGACGTGGTGGAGCCGCACGTACGGACCTCGCTCCAGGGCGCCTACCAGGCCGCCGCCAGCGAGCGCGGGCCAGGCTCCTACAAGCGGGTGCGTGCCATAGGGGTAGATTGGGGGTGGAGGTAGCAGTGCAGCGAGGCGTCCTGCCAACGCGTGCGTCGGCACGACAGCGGTGTTCCGGCGAACAAGCAGCACTTACCCCGTGCTTGCCGATGCCGGCTTACAGATGCGGGACCACATGACGTCGGCGGTCGAGCGGCTTGCACGGATCATGCTGCCGGCGGCCGCAAGTGAGTAAAGCACACGCCATCAGTGCGAGACACTGGGCACGTCGCGCAGCATGAACGCTGCCAGTCAGTCACCAGGGCGTCAAGCTTGGCCATAGCTCTTTCAGCGCTGTCGCGCATGTACCACGCTCTCACCCTGAACCCCGGCTTTACTTGGCACTCCTTCTCCACAGACATGCTCCTGGCCGAGGTCGAGAAGCTGGTTGACCAGTTTGGCGATGCTGCTTCTGCCGCCGCGTCCGCACTGCTGAGCGCTGTGCAGGCCCGCTCTGAGCTGCTGTGGTGAGTCGTGCTGCCGGCATTGGACCTGGGCGCCGGCATTGATAAGGCAATGTTTGTTAAAGTTAACACCGGTTTGCACTGAGGACTTGCGATAGCTGCACCAGGGTCACCACTTCATCCCCAACGCGCAACAGGGACGAAGCGCCTGCGGGATACGAGGTGCGCTACAAGGCGGCGGCGCAGCTGGTGCAGCTGCTGGAGCGGGCGCGCAATGTGTGCGCCCGAGCAGGCGTCATTTCCCTGCCGCCGGCCTTCGTGCTGCCGCCGCCTCCCGCACCGGCCCCACCTGCAGCGGCAGCGGTGGTGCCGCAGGCCGAGGCCGAGGAGGTGGCCGGGGCAAGCAACGCGGGATGCGAGGACAGCGGGGCGGTGGGCGAGGTGGAGACGGAGGAGGAGCAGGATGAGGAGGAGCAGGACGAGGAGGAGGAGGTGGAGGCGGATGAAGATGAGCAGCAGGAGGAAGAAGATGACGCAGACGAGCTGATGACGCTGGCCGATCTTGTGAAGCTGCAACGCGCGCAGCACGAGGACAAACAGGTAGCGCGGCAGCAGGAGCAGCCGCAGGCGGAGTGGCAAGCGCAGCAGGCCCAGCAGCAGCAGCAGCAGCAGCATGCAGCGCAGCCGCACCAGCTGCAGCGCCAGGCGGAAAGGCAGCAACAGCAGCAGCAGCAGAAGACGGAGCCGCAGCATCAGGCGGCGGAGCGGAAGCAGCACGAGCCAGCGGCAGGCCAAAGGCAGCAGTCGACAGGCGGCGGTGAGGCAGCCGCTGGCGCACCCACAAGCGACGGCGGCGGCGGCGGGGCCTACGCAAACACACAGCGCCATTCTGCAGCTGCAGAATCGGCGGCGCTGCAGCTGGTCGTTGTGCCGGACGTGCCGCGAGGACAACATGTCCAGCCAGCCGGAGCTGCACCGGCCCCACTGGAGGCTTTGGCGGTGGCTGTGGTCGGGGAGGCGGTGAAGGCGGAGGTAGCGGCGGCGCTGGCGCGCGTCCCACCCGCTGACCCGGTGGACGCGGTGACACGGTGGGGCCTCCGCCGACTGTGGGAGCTTAGGGAGGCGCAGGAAGCTGCCAGCCATGCTGGCGACGAGCCCACCCATGTCCTGTGCCGCAACAACGCAGCCCTGCTGGTCGGGGCGATCGCCGGGGTCGTTCGGAAGCTGATGGAGCCGCGAGGGATGCTGGAGCTCTACTCGCTGGACCCGGTAGCCTGCACCGCAGCGGCGGCGCGCACGGCCACGGGGGCGTCAGATCTCATTGCTGCAATGGCGGCCGGCCCGCGCATGTAGCGTAACGGTAAACGCTAGAACGGTTGAGCGGTGTGGCTAGGCATGGGTTAGGTAGGTGCCGGCGACGTGATTTGGGTCACGTGTGGCTGCGCACGCAGTGATCAAGTGCAGGATGCTGGAGCAGGCACGGTGTTCACCTGGCGACCATTCATTTCATGCGTGCAGGATGCATCATATTGTGTTGAGCACTTGAAGCAGGTCGCGCAGTTATAGCAATACTGTACAGTACAGGTTTCGCAGGTTGGCAGAAACAATTGGTGGATGATTACCGCTATATCATAGACGTGATGCCGGCTCGGAGGATGATGCGGAACGTGGAGTTGCGCATGCAGCAGGGGTGGGAATGTGTATGGCATGAGGATCAGGCGTGTGCAGTGAGTGAAGCCACTGTAAATCCGCGGTGAATGGCATAGGGTGGTGTTGAGTAACACCAAGTATGGCAAGCGATTGAATATATGGTACGAGGACCAGCGCTTCAGGCGGCCTCCGCGCTGCGCTTGCCGCCCTTGGTCGGCAGCACACCGCCCGACGCGATGCGGCGATGGTCACCTCGCCCAGCAGCTTGCCCAGCTCCTCGTCGTTGCGGATGGCCAGCTGGATGTGGCGAGGCACAATGCGGTTCTTCTTGTTGTCGGGGGCGGCGTTGCCGGCGAGCTCCAGCACCTCAGCGGTCAAGTACCCCAGCACGGCGGCCAGGTACACGGGCGCGCCGGCACCGATGCGCTCGGCGTATTGCCCTTCTTCAGGTAGCGCATAATGTGGCCCACAGGGAACTGCAGCCTGCAGGCCGGCCTTGGCGCTGCGGCCTTGGCGCTGCGGCTCAGCAGCTCCCGTGTCACACGATGGGAGGCGCACCGCGGGCAAGCGGGCACCCTCATTCCTATCCTCCCACTACCGTATGGCCCTTTCGTGCTTCGGTCCCAGCCTTGTACGTGGCAAATGTGACCCAGCCGATTTATTTGCATAGGGACAAGGGTCCAGTGGGTAAGTGCAACCAGGTGTCACGGCCGCTGGCTGCTGACCTGTACGGCGTGCCGGTTTACGCTTGTATGAGGTTGCATTTGTCTAGAATTGCGAGATAGAATTTGCTGTTTGACAGCTTCTTACGCCATCACAGCTTTACGTTACGACGCTCTGACCAAGAGCATGGCTCTCCGTTCTGCCCTCGCCCGCCCCGCAGCCTCTGTATCCCGTGGACGCACTGCTGCTCGGGTGAGACATGCAAGCATTCCTTTGCAAAGCATTGCGATGAATTCAACATTGGTGCGAGGATCGTTCAGTGGATGCGTCGCGCCTGCAACGCAAAGGCCCGACAGATTGCAACATCAACCTTAACTTGATGATGCTTATATGTAGAGAGTGCATATAAACAAAAGACCCAGTTGAGTTGGCTCGTGTGTCGTGTGGCCCACCGCCACCCACCGCGACCAACGCCCGGCCCCGCTCCGCCACCCTCTCCCCGAACTCCTATGCACCGCCTACTCATCAACCCCTACTACTACATCCCATTTCCCATCACGGACAATTTGCTCGCAGACCGTTGCCATGAGCGCCGCGCCAGTCGTCGCGCCCGCCAAGACTGTTGCCACTGATGCCGCGGTGCGGGAGCGCGCCAAGGCCGCGGTGCTGGGCGGCCTGCTCGCAGACATCGCCACCATGCCCCTGCACTGTGAGCGTGCTGGCCGGTCGGCCAGAAGTTGTGTTGTTGTTGTTGTTGCTCTTGCTCTTGCTGGTGGTGCCCCGTGCCCGTGGTGTGTGTGTGGGGTGGGGGCAACTTAGGATGCTAAGCTCGCGGCGGTTGGCCACTTGGTGTTCTGTCATGGGAGGAGCAACGCCACGCAGTGGCCAGGGGCCAGCGGCCGGCGGTCTGCAAGTCTGTATCCTTTTTGCTCGCGCGCTCACCCACCTCTCCACCTCACCGCCTGCCATGACCACCGGGTGGCCTGCAGGGATCTACGATGTTCCCAAGATGAACGAGCTCCTGGCCAGCAAGGGCATGAGCGCCGCCGCGCCCGAGTTCTTCCCCGAGCCCTCCTGCCCCTTCTACCAGGTGTGCGAGGGCTTCGGGGGTGCCAACGCGGAGGGCACGGTCTGCGAAGTCTCACGTGAACCCGTGATGGAATGCCCATCGCCGTGAAGTGCGTGTGCTGCGGTACCGTATTTCACGCCGAAAGTTTGTACTTGCCAGATGCGCGGCAGGTGCGTGGCAGTGCATTCCCTCATGCCCACGCCATGCCGTGCCCTTTGTCCCCCACTTCTTCCGCTTCTCATGCCGGTCCCACCAGCCCTGCTCCCCTGACCCCGTGCACCTACATAGGCAGCTCACTCCAGCCAACCCCTGCATCCGCCGCCCCCGCCCTGCCGCCCACGCCCTCACCCCCCGCAGCACCCCTACGGCGCTCTGTCGCCGTATGGTCACGAGCTGATCCCGCTGCTGCAGTCCATGGCGGCCAACGGCGGCGAGTTCGATGAGGCCAAGTACGCCGAGGTGGGAGCGGGAGTAGAAGGGAGGCGGGCAGGGAAGGGGCGAGAAGGGGAGAAAGGAGGAGGGCAGGGAAGGGGAGGGACCTAGAAGGGAGGTGGGTGGGGAAACGGGAGGGGGACTAGAAGGGAGGTGGGCACTAGGCAAAGAAGGGGACTGGAAAAGAAGAGGGTGGGGAAAGGGGAGGAGACTGGAAGCGTTGTGTTGGTGGAGACGATGAGGGTTATGCGGGGCGCTCCTGGAGCTGCCGCCACCAGCACTGGCTGACACCACACTGCTGCTACTGCCGCCGACGTTGGGACCCAGCATGTTGTCTCCGCTCATGTCGCGGACGACGAACACGTGGCCGCCGGAGCTCGCAAGCCCGGCGTCGCCACGGCTGCTGCGGGAGCCACCGGCACCTGCGCTGCTGCTGCTTCCACCGCTGGCGTGGTCCAGGACAACCGCGCGGTGGGGAAAGGACAGCAGGCTGCTGCTCGCGCCCGTCTGAGACGGCGCGGCGCTGCAGCTGTAGCTGCTGCTGCTGCTGAGGCCACGGAGGGCCAGGCTGCTGCAGCTGCTGCTGATGCTACTGCTGCTACCGCGGATCCCACCCGCGGAGCTGCTGCTGGCCGTGCCGCCGGCCAGGCTGTAGCCGCTGTTGGCGCTGGAGCCAGCCGACTCAGCGTCAACGGGGTGCAGGATCAAACTGCTGCCGGCATACAGGTCGGCCCAGCAGTCACACACCCGCACCATCAGCACATGCGCGGACCTAGAGGCGGCGGTGCCGGCGCCACCGCCGGCACCAGAACCTCCGCCGAACCCCGCTTACCTCGCCTGTGGCCGCCACCGCCGCCGCCGCCGCGGCCGCCGCCGGCGCCACTGCTGGCGCCACGGCCGCCGCCACCGCCGAACCGCTGCTTCTGCTGCTGCTGCTGCTGCCGCTGCTGCTGCTGCTGGCGCTGCTGCTGCTGCTGGCGCTGCGGGGGCGAGCGGACGTTGGGGCGGTAGATGCCCGCGCTCTCGTCGGCGCGGCGCACGGGGCAGTTGGGCTTGATGTGCCCGGGCAGCGAGCAGTAGTGGCAAATGATGCCACCGCCGCCGCTGCCACCAGCGCCGCCGCCGCCGCCGGGGGCGCGGTTGACGCTGCCCACGTGGCCGCCGGAGTCCTGATCGCCAGGCCGCAGCAGCTCGTGCTGCATGAGGTAGCCGCGGAGCGGTGCGAGGGACTGCGGCGGCTGCGCGTTGCAGATCTCAATGGGGATCTTGAAGTCGAGCTGGGGCAGCCCGCGCAGCAGGCGCAGGATAATGTCGTTGTCCGACCCGGCGCTGCCCAAGCCCAGGATCTGATCCCGCAGGCAGTAGGCGCGGCCAAAGTACGCCGACACGGACTCACCCTCCAGCATGCGGAAGTTGCCGCGCTCGGTGTCGAGCACCGACAGCTTGTGGGGTGCTGTGATACAGAACAGCTGCTGGACGTACTGAAGCGCGTAGCTGGCGTCTCCGTAGTGGCAGAGGGCGCGCGCAACGTCCGGACTGCAGGACATGCGCATCCAGCCCATGGCTGCCGCGGACTCGTCCGCATGCTCGCGGGGCGTGCGGTGCGGAGGCGCGGGGTCGCTGAGATAGGCTGCTAGGGGAGGCTTACGGGTGGCTAGGAAGTCGTAGAGGTGTTGGTACCACTTAAAGTAGTTAGCTATGCCCTCCGCGAGCGGCGGGAACTTAAGGACCCCCGATGGGTCGTCCACCCTACCTAGCTAGTAGCTGCCGACCGCGCGCGTTACCGCGGCACGGGGCTCATGACCTGTTGGAGATTGGGGTTCGACAGCTTGACAATAGCTGGTGCGTTACACACACGGTGGCAGCTACGCTGCCTGGCACCTTCAGTAGTATGGGGTAATGTCGTGGCGTGTGGTTGAGCCAACTCTCGCAACTGCCGGGGCCTAGACTCCCCCGGCACCCCGCAGACCTCTCGGACGGGCTGACAGGTGCAACCGGCCTGTCACTCTCCCGCCCGACCTATCACACGTGACCCGCCCCTACCTCACCAAGGTTCGGGCCGGACCACTGTGGGTCTGACACCTGGGTCTGACACCTTGCGGTCCCAACTGCCGCTAGCCCCAACTAACCAACATACCTGAAACGTGCACGGCTGCCTCCTGGGCTTTCTGATGACGATGGAGCTGACGTTGGCCTCGGCCCCACCCCCGCCAGGCCTTCTACACCTACTTCACAGCCACCGAGCCCAACGCCTACCGCAACCACTCGGTTCGCGCGCTGGTGACCAACTGGGAGGAGGGCAAGCGCGGCCGCGAGGTGGGCCACAACACCGACTACCAGGTGGGGCGGGGCGGGGCGGGGCGTGTGTGTGTGTATGTGTTAAAGAGCACAAGGAAAACGTTGCGCAAAGACAGTGTATGCGATGCAGCAAAGCGGCGGTTTACGGATGTTACCTGAAATTGCCTCGCATACCGTGTGTGTGTACGTGAGTCACCCAGGGGTGCAGATCCGTGGCTTGGTGGGGCGGGGCGGGGCGGGGCGGGGCGGGGCGGGGCGGGGCGTGTGTGTGTGGGGGGGGAGAGTGTGTGTGTGTGTGTGTGTGTGTGTGCGCGCGTGTATGGGTGGTTGGGAGTGGTGCGTCACCCAGAGGGGCGGCTCTGTGGCTTGGCTTAGGGAGGGATGCCATGCATGCGCACATTATGCGTGCGCGCGTGTGTGTGTGTGCGTGTGCGTGCATGGGTGGTTCGGAGGGGAGAGTCACCCAGGGGGGCGGATCCGTGGCTTGGCTTAGGGAGGGATGCCATGGTAGTGGTGGGTACTGGCATGCGGGAGAAGGGCGCGTGCGTGTCGTGTGTGTAGAGGTCTCCAATCCGTTATGCACCTGAAGGCAGCGCTCCTCACAGCTCCATCCCTCCCCTCCCCCACCCCTTCCTCCCCAACGCCGCACAGGCCAACTGCTTCGCCAAGGTGGGTGCACGCCGCGCGGCCTGCACTTGACCCGTTCTGCATCGGCATTGCGCCTTGCACGCCCAACCAGCATCTGCATTGCGCCTTGCACGCCCAACCAGCAAAGCCATCTCCAGCTCGCCTTCGCGCTGCGCATGCCCCTCCCTGATACCTCGCCGACTCCTCACGACACCCCCACCCCCGCACCGATAACAATTGCTGGTCCCCAAGATTATCTACCGTCCACCACTTCCTTAGCCATTCGTGAATACAACCTCCTCCTCCACCCCGCAGGCCTCGCTGCTGGTGGCGCGCTACGCCGGCAAGCCCGAGCTGCGCCAGGTGGTGGAGGCGGCGGTGCGTGTGCAGCAGGACAACGACCAGGCGGTGGCGTACGGCCTGGCAGGCGCACTGCTGCTGGAGAAGGTGGTGCTGGTGAGTTTGGGGTGGGGCGGGGTGGGGCGGGGCGGGGCGGGGTGGGGTGGGGCGGGGTGGGGCGGGGCGGGAGGCGGAGGTTTGCGGCGTGTGGCAGCAAAGGCGTGGCCAAGGTGTTCTTTCGCATTTTGCCATGCTGCTACTTCGCCACACCCATATGGTATCACTTTCGCCATGCCACCCGTGACCGATGCCCACTCACGCTCTGCACCGCCACCTGCACACCTGCCTCCACTCCACACCCGTACACGCTCCCGCTCACCATTTCTCCACACACACACCCCATGAGTGTAACGCCCTGCCCCGCCCCCCCCTGCCCCGCCTGCCCCGCCTCACAGGGCCACACCATTGAGGAGGCTCTGGCCTGGGCCGCGAGCGAGGGCGCCCTGCCCGCCGAGATCAGGGCGCTGGTGGAGCGCGCGGTGGCCAGCCGCAGCACCCCCCTGCGTGGTGAGGCCGGCCGGGGCGGGGGCCGGGTGGTGGGGGTTTCGGGTTTGGGAGTTTGGGAGTTTGGGGGTTGGGGTGAAGAGGCCGGACGGAGCCGAAGGCATGGGCGTGTCAAGAGTGATGGGAGCTTGGCGGCTGTGATGAACCCGAGCGATGGTGGCTGTGGACTCGCGAGAGGCGCATGCTGCTTTGCTTTGTTGCCAAACCAGCACGTGGGCTCGCTAACCCCCACGCCCTGTTCGACGTACCCCTGCAGAGCTGACCTACGAGCCCGTGCCGTACATGCAGGTGCGGCCACCGTTGGTGGGGGTGGGGGTAGTGGTGGGGGTGGTGTGTGTGTGCGTGTGCGTGTGGTGTGCGTGTGTGCTAGTGGTGTGCGTGTCGGCCGGCTGTTCAAAACCGTGGCGGTGTCACTTAAGCGCACTTCCTGCAAGCACACCGTCAAGCATCTTACTTGAACGCCCAAACCCGCATCACACTCGCGTTGCACTGGGCTTTATGTTATGGCCTTGGATTCTGCTTCCCCGCCCCTTCACCTCCCGCCCCCTCACCTCCTCACCTCCTCACCTCCTCCCGCCCACTCACCTCCTCACCTCCTCCCGCCCCTCCTCTCCCTCCCTCTCCATCCCTCCCTGCAGGAGATGGTGGGCAAGCACATGGCCATCAAGGACCAGCTGCCGCCCTTCACCGTGGCGGTGTGGTGCAACGGCCCCGCCTGCGGTGAGTGCGCGGGGCGACAGTGCAGCAGCCCAGCCCCGCTGCAGCAAGCGTGTGAGGCAGTGGGGGGAATGGCACCCGCGTACGCAGCGCCTCAAGCCCCTTTATGCCTTTACGGTAGTCTACCGCATGCTGCTACTCATCAAGTCAGCAACCAACTCCTGGTTCGGCTTAGTTTGGGCTGGTATCTACCAATCCCCCTTGCAATGGGTGACTCCGCTCTCTGCGGTGTGTGCGCTGCTTCCGGGTCCCGGGTCCTGGTTGGTTGGCATTTCCCCGCATCCACCAAATCCACTCACACAACTACACCACTCCAACCCGCCAGGCAACCCCGCCGCCTTCACGAACGTGGCCATGACCGCTGCCGTGTACGGCGGCGCCGGCAGCAGCAGCAGCAGCAGCGGCAATGCCTACGTGGACGGCGTGCGCGCCAACCTGATGGCGGGCGGCGACAACTGCAGCCGCAGCCTGCTGATCGGCGCACTGCTGGCGGCGGAGGTGTGTGGGCGTGGGTTAAACTTTGAACCAATCCCATAAGGAAACAGTCGCGTTGCAAGGAGAAACTGCAGCCGCATATGCGAGCTGTGGGCGTGGGGCATGGGGCGTGGGGCATGGGGCGTGGGGCATGGGGCGTGGGCGTGGGTGCGGGCGTGGGCGCGGGCGTGGGCGCGGGCGTGGGCGTGGGCGTGGGCGTGGGCGTGGGCGTGGGCACACCCACGGGATTGCTGGGGAGTGCGGTGCCGCCCCCGCTGCGACTGCTCGTCCGCTCACACGCCGTCGCCGTGAGACGACCTCCTGACAGTCCCTGGCATGCCCTGAAGCGCCCTCCCTTCGCCACCACCACCACCACCACCACCACCACCACCACCACCACCACCACCACCACCACCACCACCACCACCACTACAACCTCCTCCCCTCCTCCCCTCCTTCAGTCTGGCCTGGGCTCGCTGCCTGCCGAGTGGCGCACCAAAGCGACCAAGCTGGCCGAGTACGAGGTGCTGGTGGACAAGCTGTTCGTGTAGAGCGGCTGGAGAGCTGACTTGTTGTTACACCGGTGCGGTAAAGTCGCGGCATGACTGCAGGAGTAGCTAGCTATGGGGTTCACGAGCTGAAGAATGATGGGATGGAAAGGTTTTACGTTATGGGGGCGGCTTTGTGGCGACGTGTGAGGGTTGCAACAGCAGGCAGGAGTGAAGCAAGGGGTTATGCCGTGGGGTTTACAGGTGCTGAGGGCGAGACGGCGAGTATAGTAAAGCAGTGTGGTATGGACGTATGGTACAGGAGTGTGCAGAGGTCAAGTGTTTGGCTGAGTGCATAAGGCGCGCCCGTGCACGCCAATGCTGCACCGGGGGAATGCACCGGAAGGACGACACCCTTGCATGCTCCGGAGTTGTGCGACTGGTGAGGCGTGTCTGCGTGCGTGGCATGCATGGAGTGAGGCGGACTTGCCGAGTGTGCTGCTGTAACCAGCTTCGTAAGCAGCATGACGCAATTCCGACCTGTGCGCATGTCTGGGCACCGAGGCCTGGGCCCGCGGCGCTCAGGTACACAGGCACCACGGACGGCTGCGTGCCCGGCAGTCTCAACCATCCGCGCCCTTAACATGGTCATCCCAAACCGACAACTCACAGTGAATACTTATAGCGATGCTTGCTGCTCGTTCCAACTGCGCTACTTTTACCCGTCGCTCCGGAGCTGCTCGCCCAGTGCCTCGGAAAATGGCTGCCATCCAGCGCCTGGACTGCGGGTCGCGCCTGAGCGAGGCGGTGGTGCACAATGGCACCGTGTATCTGGCGGGTCAGGTGCGTAGTTGGTGGAACGCATGCAAGTCAGGCGAACAAAATGTTGGCACATGGGATGGATCGCTTGCACGCTGGCAAACACAAAAGTACCTAAACACTTGGTCTATGGACATTTGGTTATGACCATACATGTAAACTATGCATGCCCCTGCGGCACTTGAAGTGGCCCCACCGTCCGCACCCACCTAGGCGTCGCCTGCACCAGAGCGCATGCTGGCGCGCTCAGCGGACACCCCCACATGCCCTCCATCTTCCTAAGTCCCCACCCCACCGACTTACCGAGCAGGTGCCTGAGGATACGTCTGTGGGCGCCAAAGAGCAGACGGCCTCGGTGCTGAAGCAGATTGATGAGCTGCTGGCGCGCGCCGGCACCGACAAGACCAAGATCCTGTCCGCGCAGGTGCCGCAGCGGAGGGAGGGAGGCAGGGAGGGAGCGAGGGAGGAGGGAGCGAGGGAGGAGAGAGGAGGGAGCGAGGGAGGAGGGAGGGAGGGAGCGAGGGAGGAGGGAGGGAGGGAGGGAGGGAGGAGGGAGCTTGTCTGTGTGGGCAGCGAGGGTGGGGCGCACCTGCGTCCCCCACCCCATCCTGTGCGATACGTGACCGCAACCCGCCACCGCGCGTTATGGCATGCAAGCTCCACGCCCTCACATAAAGACACACACACACACACACGCAAACCGCGCGTAATGTTTTCCTTGTGCTCTTTAACACACGCACACTGCATCGCATACACTGTCTTTGCGCAATGTTTTCCTTGTGCTCTTTAACACACGCACACACACGGGCTGTTCACGTGCCCGTAGGTCTTCCTGGTTGACAAGGCGGACTTCCCCGGTGAGCCCGCGTGTGTGACCCTGCGACTGGGACTGAAAGCATTGTGATTGTGTGGGGGCGATGCCGTACGACGGCGCTCAATGTGGTGATGCGTGTCTGCCTCCGCATGCAAGTATATGTGCGTGGCAGGGGCTGAGGACAGGCCGCCCGCGCCTGCGCCCCCATATCGCCTCGCACGCCTCCTTCCCTTCGCACAAAGCTGGCATCACACGTTCGCTTGTCGTACGGCCGTGCTGTCTTCACATGCCGTGGCCCTACGGGTAGCTTGCCCCTTGTACATGGTGCCCCCTCCCTCATCCTCCCACCCAACTTTCACATTCTGTCTTTCTTACCACGATGCGCCCATGCCTTCTGCCGCTCCTCCACACGTGCACGCAGCCATGAATGAGGCGTGGGACGAGTGGGTGCCGGCCGGCCACGCGCCCACCCGCGCCACCGTGGGTGTGACGTGGCTGGCGGACCCGGGCTGGAAGGTGTGTGGGCGTGGGGGCGTGTGCGTGTGTGTGTATGTGTGTGTGTGTGTGCCTCAGTGATATTGATGATGGTGGTGGTGGTGGTGGCTGTACCACGTGCCCCGCACCCGAGCACGCAGCGGGAGTGCGAGGGGTACAAGGTGGTCGGTGTCTGCGGCCGTTGAGTGCAGGCCTGGCTCTTGGCTTCGTGTGTGTGCGGGCTGTGAAGTGCCACTCACAACCTGCTTCCCTTGTGCACATGTGGCCCCACCACGCCAACAGGTTGAGATTGTGGTCACTGCCGCCCTGTGAGGGTGTGCTGTGAGCGTCCAGGGCCGATTGCTTGGAGAAGCGCAAGGGAGGCAGTCGCACACGGGAGCGGGGGGCTGACGAGGTTCAGCGGATGGGGCGCTGCGCAATGCACGCCGCTCGCCGCTTTCGGCTGACCTGCGGCTCATGGAGGGAAGGGAAATGCGGATTAGGTGAAGCGCCGTGTGGAGTAAGGCGTGATGCTGGGGCCCATGTGCCGAGTGTGCATGCTCCAACCGCGCAAAGAAGGGCTCTTTTCCAAGGTCAATACTGCTGGCGCCAAGGTCTTTCTTGTGCCCGGCCGCTGGAGAAGCTGTATGGCGATGTGGGCGCGAACGCGCGATCAGCCGCGCCGGGTGCTGAGCCATGTTGCGTACCGACCGTGTGCGTGGATCGGGAGCGATGTGATGTGGAACTCGGCGGGTTTGCTTTGCGGGTGTTTAAAAATGTCCAAGCAGATGTGGCACGCCACGCGACCCCCCGGGAACAATGGAACACCAAAAAACTCGCGACTAGGCGGGTGTTGTTCTTGCTGGGGACGAGCGGCCCAAGGAACGGGTAGGAAGGGTTCTGGCAGCACACGCAGGGTGTATGATGACACGCTGGGTGTTTTGTACCTCCGGCTCGTGGGGGTAGATGAGCTACGCCTTGGATAGGGGTAGAGTCGTTTGCGGCGGAAGGTAGGGTAGGGTATTGAGACGGAGCAGCATGACGGTGGCTTGAACGGGAGACCTTGTTGTTGAGGGGGTGTGAACGGTCTGGGGTTTCACACGCACGGCGTGGCAGAGCTGGATGGGCTGTGTCACGTGCTGTGAGTGCGGAGCTTGGGCTTAGGTTAACCCGAAGCTATGCTAGCTGCGCTGGGCGTTTAGCTGTGGGAGACGGGGTCTGGTCTGGTATGCGTTGACGGGAACTCGGGGAACTTGAGGGAGAAGGGAGAAGGGGGGAGAGGGGCTTGCAGGCACGAGGTCGCTGCAGCTGGGCCGTTGTGACTTGGCTGGGTTGCCGGGAGTCAGAGTCGGATAGCGTTCAACTCCAGTTTAGGCGGGTAGCCTTCGACAGAATTCTTACGTAAGCCAGCAACTCTAGCCTTAACGGGCAGCCCTCGGCAGGGCTCCCCGGGCAACCGAGGGCGACCGAGGGGTCTCCCGGCACAATCGCCTACCAAAACACTCATGCATGACGTCTGCCGTCTGGTCGTTGCGTCTGTTCAAGTCGCATGCGTTTATGCACTTCACATTATCACAGACCGTAATAAGCCTGTCACAGCTGTGACACTCCCATCGAAACGAGACCGTGTCCTCGCGGTCTAAGATATGCGTTCCCGCTGTCAAAGTGCTTGTAACCTATCTCAAATACTGTCTTGGATTACCCCATACCGGTTCTGGATATCCTCAGGAGGGCGCGCACGTCGGCGTGCCGAGTACCGTGCCAGCCGCAGTCGCGAACTCAGCCGCGGCGGACTCCTGCACATCGGCGTGCAGCAGCAGGGTTTCCAACATGTTGCTCCACACGGTAATGCTGTGCCTCCGTTAGTTAGATGACACGGCGTGTCCGAGTCGGGACACACCCTGCAGTAGCTGTTCCCCTTCCCAGGCGTTTAGAGCGAAGCACTGGTCCATGACGCGGGCAGTCGTCTCGTATCCTAGCGCGGGGTACAGGATCGCGGACACCACGCGACCCAGCTGACTCATTGTGAAGCGGGCCAGGGACTCCCAGCCCAGGATGGCGCGGAACAGCCGGTACTGCTCACCAGTGGTGTACTCGTACAGTGCGGCGGTGGCGGCGTGGTGTGCGGCGGCGGTCACCTTCGCCATCAGCTCCTCCATCTCCTCAGGCGTCAGGGTGGCGGAGGCGGTGGCCGTCTTGGTCTTAGTGGGAGGCGACTCGTCGTTGCTGCCGTTGGCCGTAGTCTTGGGGCTGGCGGCGCCGGTGGTCAGCACCTCCTTGTCGGCGGTGGCCTTGGCCTCGTGGTTGATGGCGGCGGTGGTGGTTTTGGCGTTGCCGTAGCCGGTGGGCTTGGTCTTGCCGACGCTGGTGGAGGCGATCTTGTCCTCAATGCTGGCGGACTTGGCGGAGCTGCTGGCGGGGCCGACCTTGGTCGTGGCGATGGTGGCGTTGGCGCGCAGCGCGGCGTTAACGTTCTCCTCCATCTGCTCGTCCGACAGGTGAAAGCCCGCGAATGGGGAGGGCTTGACGCTCTTGGGGCCCAACAACTCCCAATAGGGGTTGGACTCGTTGAAGAGGGTGTTGAGACTGGGTAGCGCCTCCACCGGCACGTTGCCGAAGGGGCTGGCGGTTGCGGCGGTCTTGGACTCGTTCAGCAGGTCCGGCATGACCTCGTCACCGCTGGCGGAGGTGGTGCTCAGCTTCTTCTTGAGGCCGACGAGAGGGGCGGCCTTGCTCAGGCTGCACAGGGGGGCGTACAAGTCGGCATCCATCTGAAAGGTGGGTAGCTCAGCCGATGGTAGGCGTGACGGGGGGTCCTCGCAGAAGGCGGAGGAAATGCGCTGGGCCGGTGAGGGGCTGGTCAGCGATTGATGGTCTGGATGACACCGCTGTCGCTGACCAGCCCCTGGGCCGTTGTGACTTGGCTGGGTTGCCGGGAGTCAGAGTCGGATAGCGTTCAACTCCAGTTTAGGCGGGTAGCCTTCGACAGAATTCTTACGTAAGCCAGCAACTCTAGCCTTAACGGGCAGCCCTCGGCAGGGCTCCCCGGGCAACCGAGGGCGACCGAGGGGTCTCCCGGCACAATCGCCTACCAAAACACTCATGCATGACGTCTGCCGTCTGGTCGTTGCGTCTGTTCAAGTCGCATGCGTTTATGCACTTCACATTATCACAGACCGTAATAAGCCTGTCACAGCTGTGACACTCCCATCGAAACGAGACCGTGTCCTCGCGGTCTAAGATATGCGTTCCCGCTGTCAAAGTGCTTGTAACCTATCTCAAATACTGTCTTGGATTACCCCATACCGGTTCTGGATATCCTCAGGAGGGCGCGCACGTCGGCGTGCCGAGTACCG
>NC_057009.1:3370882-3387278 GCF_000002595.2 Chlamydomonas reinhardtii | reverse complement strand
CCGATGTGCAGGAGTCCGCCGCGGCTGAGTTCGCGACTGCGGCTGGCACGGTACTCGGCACGCCGACGTGCGCGCCCTCCTGAGGATATCCAGAACCGGTATGGGGTAATCCAAGACAGTATTTGAGATAGGTTACAAGCACTTTGACAGCGGGAACGCATATCTTAGACCGCGAGGACACGGTCTCGTTTCGATGGGAGTGTCACAGCTGTGACAGGCTTATTACGGTCTGTGATAATGTGAAGTGCATAAACGCATGCGACTTGAACAGACGCAACGACCAGACGGCAGACGTCATGCATGAGTGTTTTGGTAGGCGATTGTGCCGGGAGACCCCTCGGTCGCCCTCGGTTGCCCGGGGAGCCCTGCCGAGGGCTGCCCGTTAAGGCTAGAGTTGCTGGCTTACGTAAGAATTCTGTCGAAGGCTACCCGCCTAAACTGGAGTTGAACGCTATCCGACTCTGACTCCCGGCAACCCAGCCAAGTCACAACGGCCCAGGGGCTGGTCAGCGACAGCGGTGTCATCCAGACCATCAATCGCTGACCAGCCCCTCACCGGCCCAGCGCATTTCCTCCGCCTTCTGCGAGGACCCCCCGTCACGCCTACCATCGGCTGAGCTACCCACCTTTCAGATGGATGCCGACTTGTACGCCCCCCTGTGCAGCCTGAGCAAGGCCGCCCCTCTCGTCGGCCTCAAGAAGAAGCTGAGCACCACCTCCGCCAGCGGTGACGAGGTCATGCCGGACCTGCTGAACGAGTCCAAGACCGCCGCAACCGCCAGCCCCTTCGGCAACGTGCCGGTGGAGGCGCTACCCAGTCTCAACACCCTCTTCAACGAGTCCAACCCCTATTGGGAGTTGTTGGGCCCCAAGAGCGTCAAGCCCTCCCCATTCGCGGGCTTTCACCTGTCGGACGAGCAGATGGAGGAGAACGTTAACGCCGCGCTGCGCGCCAACGCCACCATCGCCACGACCAAGGTCGGCCCCGCCAGCAGCTCCGCCAAGTCCGCCAGCATTGAGGACAAGATCGCCTCCACCAGCGTCGGCAAGACCAAGCCCACCGGCTACGGCAACGCCAAAACCACCACCGCCGCCATCAACCACGAGGCCAAGGCCACCGCCGACAAGGAGGTGCTGACCACCGGCGCCGCCAGCCCCAAGACTACGGCCAACGGCAGCAACGACGAGTCGCCTCCCACTAAGACCAAGACGGCCACCGCCTCCGCCACCCTGACGCCTGAGGAGATGGAGGAGCTGATGGCGAAGGTGACCGCCGCCGCACACCACGCCGCCACCGCCGCACTGTACGAGTACACCACTGGTGAGCAGTACCGGCTGTTCCGCGCCATCCTGGGCTGGGAGTCCCTGGCCCGCTTCACAATGAGTCAGCTGGGTCGCGTGGTGTCCGCGATCCTGTACCCCGCGCTAGGATACGAGACGACTGCCCGCGTCATGGACCAGTGCTTCGCTCTAAACGCCTGGGAAGGGGAACAGCTACTGCAGGGTGTGTCCCGACTCGGACACGCCGTGTCATCTAACTAACGGAGGCACAGCATTACCGTGTGGAGCAACATGTTGGAAACCCTGCTGCTGCACGCCGATGTGCAGGAGTCCGCCGCGGCTGAGTTCGCGACTGCGGCTGGCACGGTACTCGGCACGCCGACGTGCGCGCCCTCCTGAGGATATCCAGAACCGGTATGGGGTAATCCAAGACAGTATTTGAGATAGGTTACAAGCACTTTGACAGCGGGAACGCATATCTTAGACCGCGAGGACACGGTCTCGTTTCGATGGGAGTGTCACAGCTGTGACAGGCTTATTACGGTCTGTGATAATGTGAAGTGCATAAACGCATGCGACTTGAACAGACGCAACGACCAGACGGCAGACGTCATGCATGAGTGTTTTGGTAGGCGATTGTGCCGGGAGACCCCTCGGTCGCCCTCGGTTGCCCGGGGAGCCCTGCCGAGGGCTGCCCGTTAAGGCTAGAGTTGCTGGCTTACGTAAGAATTCTGTCGAAGGCTACCCGCCTAAACTGGAGTTGAACGCTATCCGACTCTGACTCCCGGCAACCCAGCCAAGTCACAACGGCCCAGGGGCTGGTCAGCGACAGCGGTGTCATCCAGACCATCAATCGCTGACCAGCCCCTCACCGGCCCAGCGCATTTCCTCCGCCTTCTGCGAGGACCCCCCGTCACGCCTACCATCGGCTGAGCTACCCACCTTTCAGATGGATGCCGACTTGTACGCCCCCCTGTGCAGCCTGAGCAAGGCCGCCCCTCTCGTCGGCCTCAAGAAGAGGAGTCGGGTGGGGCGGGTGGGCGCCAGTCATCATCGTAAGGCTGGCTTAGGTGAAGGGGACAGTACCAGCGCTTAGGGATACCGGGCAGCGGTGGATCCAAGCAGTGGAAGTGCCAGGGTAGTCCACAGCCAGGGGCATCACAGAAAATGAGGTTGCGGAATGGTGCCGTCGACTGACACACCACACACGCCGGTTCTGACGGTTGCGTGTGCCGATCTTCTGCTTGTTGTCCGGTACAGGCAGCTCCTGCGGCCCCGGCGGCACTGGCAACACCGGCTGCTGTCAGCGTACGGGGACGGTGAGGCAGGTTCAGGGTCGGGACCGGTACCGTGGGTCGAAGCGAAGATGGGGGTAGACGCCTGCGTTTCGGCGAACGTTCTTGTGGATCTAGTCCTTCGTTTCCCACCACAGGACCCGACCTGGGTGGTGCGATGACTGCAGCGGTAGGAGTGGCCACAACGGTGGCCACAACGGTGGGCGTGGGCACCCGGTTTGCGGCGCATGAGAGGACCGCCTGGCTGGTGATCGTCCTTCTTCGCTCTGCGGATTGCGAGGTGGGTTTGACTGGGACGCGGTCCGCTGTTCATCACACGGCCGGGGCGGCGGCTCGGTGCGTGTCGTGCTGGGATCGTGTGTAGTGGCTGGCGGAAACAAAGACGGGAAGTACGTGGGTTCCACCGCATCGCGCATGCCGTCCGAGAGAAGCAGCTGAGCGCTGTTGCCTCGCACGTAGGTCTCGGCCTCGTAGTCTTCTGTGTCTGGACTGGACAAGGTCTCGTCTTGTTCTAGTAAGTGGCCCAGACGGCTTAGACCATCGACGTTGCCGTTCTTCTTGCCGGCCTTACTTGTGCTGAATGTCCAGGTCATAGGCCTGCAGGATGAGCGCATAACGCCCCAGTTTGCCATGCAGGTCGCTCGCACTGGCGGACTGCAGATAGCGCACTGCCATGGAGTCGGTGATGAGAACGGTACGTGTGCCGTATATGTAAGGGTGGAACTTCTTAACCGCCCACACAGCAGCGAAGGCATCACCATCGGCACTGCTGTAGTTGAATTGAGAGCCAGTCATGGCCTTGCTTGCGAACTGAACGGCGTATTCTTGTCCTGTGTGGTCCTTCTGCGCCAAACAGGCGGCGACGGCGGTACGGCACCAGTCCACCTGGATCATGAAGGGCCGCGAGAAGTCCGGCGCGCGCAGCACCGGCTCTGAGGTGAGGGCGTGCTTGAGGACTTCAAAGGCACGGTGTTCGGCTTCAGTCCATAACCAAGGCGTGTCCTTGGTTAGCAGGGCGTGTAGGGGTTGAGCGATGTGAGCGAACGCCGCAATCATGTTGCGATAATAGCCGACGGTTCCCAGGAAGGCGCGTAGCTCCCGGACGCTACGTGGGGGGCGTAGGGCGGCGATGTTGGCGACGTTCCGGGGGCTTGGTGCGATAACCCCACGAATGCCGTCCAGCAGGTGACCTAGGAACACCACCTTGCGTTTGCCAAACTCGCACTTGGACACGGATGCCTTGAGTGATGCGTACCGTATGAGGTCCAACACCATGCAAATGTGCCACAGGTGAGCGATGAAGGACTGGCTGGAGAGGAGAACATGCATCATCAAGATACATGGCGACACACCGTTCACGTGGGTATGCTTGATCAGGTGCGCCAGCGCTCGTTGGGGAAACGGCGGGTACTGGATTGTCAGAGGCACCCAGCTGCGGGGCTTGTAGAAGCGGACCAAGCATCTTGTGTGCGAGGTGGCTGAACACGGCTGCGGCACCTTTGGCGCCCATGGGCATACAGCGATACTGGTACTGGCCAGAGGGTGATGCGAAGCCCGTGCGGAGCTTGGATGCTTGCTCGGTGATAGGCACTTGCCAATAGCCACTGAGCATGTCAATGGAAGCGTGCCATCGTTGCTCACCAGAGGGCGGGGCGACGCTGTCCAGGATATCCTGAATGTGACCCAACGGGTAGCGTACATCCCGTGTCACTGCATTCACTTTGCGCAGGTCCACACAAGGCCGTAGCTGACCGTTCTTCTTGGCTACCACGACGATGGGCAAAACCCAGGGGCTGGTGGAGTCTTCCACGACGCCGTCGGCCTTCATCTCGATCGGAGATAGCTTTGTCTACCGCCTCCTTCTCCACTCGTGACATGCGGTAAGGTTGCTGGGCGAGAGGTGGATGGTCGCCGGTGTCGATCTTGAACTCCACCCAGGAGGTGCAGCCTAGTTCTCGTGTTGTTAACGCGAACACATCGTAGTTGCGCAGCAAACCCGTTGCTAGCTGGTTGAACTGAACCGGAGATAGGTCGGGGTCGATGGTGTCCAGGATTGCATCCCGTAACTCAGGCCTTGGCTCCGTTCCTTCCAACAGGGCGCGAGCGCGGGTGCCGTACACTCGTGCTGCCGCCTCCAGGTGCCCATCGTGATCAGCGCCTGAGGGAGGTGGTGGCGAACCGAGCTGTTCCTGCACAAGGTGAGGGTTGTGTAAGATCATGGGTTCCGACACGGCGAAAGGTGTAGCAGTGGGTGGCTGAGAAGCGGTGGGGCGTGCGAGGCCAGGCATGTCGTGCTCCTTGGCACTTGCGGAAGAAGGAGAGTCGATTGGCCCATCCCCATCCTCACTCCCATCGGTGAGGGGTGGTAGTGTGTCGTCTCCTCCGAGCGCGTCTTCATCTTCATTGGTTGACTGACTGGCTTGTGACTGGGCCGACCACCCCACGTCTTCGAAATCCATGCAGGAGGAGTAGGTGGGCGCCAGTAAACCTTCATCAACCAGTGCTGCAGACTCTGGTGGCCGTGGCGCGATAGGTGGGGACGAGGCTGCATCCGCCAGGTACATAGAGTGGTCTAGGGCTGCCTCCAGCTCCATCTCCATAGCAGCGGGCTGCGCCATCCTCATAAACTGGATAGGAATGCTGGCACGGGCGTCTTGATCGTTGGTGTACTCGAGACGCTTAGCGTCATACGAAATGTTGGCGCGTGCCGTATAAAGGAAGTCGGTACCCAGCAGGATCTCGTAGTTGAGGGCTTGAGAAACGAAGGGGTTGAGGCACATGCTCATGTCACCAGTAGTGGACACTTGCAAGCCCTGAACTTTGCCCGCCACTTTATCCCGTCGTCCGCAGGCGTTCAGGAAGGTCGCGCCGGACTCCTGAAGTGCCTCCAGTAGGTCTAACTGACGCAACTAGCGTGTTGCGAATGATGACGCTGTGACTGGCACCGGAGTCGACGATGGCAGTGATTGGAGTCCAGTTTCCATGTGCATTGGCCAAGAAGACGTCCGCCTTACACACCTGCCAGCACTGCGACGGTACCCAGGTGTGTGGCGAGGGCGTGGCGTTGTGGATGGCAGCATTAGTTTCCATAGGCGTAGGGCCATCGCGTAGCGGAGCTCCGGTAGCGGGTGAGCGAAAGGGGTTGAGGGGTGGCTGCGGGCCAAATGGGTTGCGCAGTGCGGGACCTCCGGCGGTTGTGGGGAGCACCGGGGTTGCTGTAGGGTTGGCCGACTGCTTGCGCCTCGCGGTCTGCAGTAGTTGGCTGCCCACCTTGGCGTAGATCTGTACAGTAGGGTCGCACTCCACGGCCATGCGCAAAGGCACTGGGTACTTGCCGACACGCTGAATGATGTCATTGGTGATTTGCTGATCCACCACTGCAGGGTCCGCTGACGGCACTGGGTCGGTCCGGCCGGTGGGCTCACCAGGACTACGGCGCGGGCGATAGACACCAGGACCTGTGGGTGCTGCGGCAGCCTGACGTGGAGGCCTGACAGGTGGGGGTGGAAACGGCGAGTTGGGATGTTGTGTTAGCGCTTGCCGCTCTCCTGCCTCTCTAGTAGAGCAGCTCACACCGCTCGCTGCGGTCGCTGCGGTTTTTCTTTTGTCCAAGCCTTTGAGAGTATTTCCTACTGCCCGCCCGCGAGCTAGCCCTTTCGGCTCGCCCCCGCCCCAGGTGTCCCGAGTGGAGCCGCGGCGCGTCCTGGCCGTCTGGTTGTGGCGGCGCCGTCGCCTGGCGCCGCCCTCGCCTGGTCGCTCTGCTGGAGCTCGGCGGTGGAGCCGGCGTTTTGTCGGTGGTGTTGTGGTCGTAGGCGTTGTCGTGAGGCCGGCGTTGAGGGTGGCTGGGCGGGCCCGCGAGGGCCCTAGGCGCCCGCTGCCACGCCGTTAGAGGGTTTTCAGGGTTTTTTTTGATTCGCGCTCCAGGCTGCCCCGGGTTTTTTAGGGCTTCGCCAGGGTTCCGGCTTTTTTACCGGGGCGTCAGCCTGGAGCGCGCGTTGTTGCCGGGACCCTGGCCGAGGCCACGGGTGTTAGCTGTTGGTGTGTTGGCTGGTCGCGCTTCGGTTGCGCGTGGTTCTGCTTTCGGCGCCGTTGTTCCGCGCCTTGGTGGCCTCGTGGGTTGCTGTTTGCTGCCGCTGTCGTGCTGGTGGCCGCGCTGCGCTCGCGCGCGCCGGTCTCGCTCGTCTGTTTTGTGGTTGTGTCGCGGTGGCGTGGCGTTGTGTCGCCTTTTGAGGGGGCCGCTCGGGCGTGCCCCCTCGCTCGCTTGCGCGGGTGTGAGCCGTTCTGCAGTGTAAGTGCCATTAGTCCGTATCAAAGACCGTAATAAGCCTGTCACACAGACAACACGCCGTTCAGGCTGGGGGCGGGAAGGGTTTGAATGCATGTGTGACGCATGTGAGCGCGGGTTGTGGTGCGAGCATGCCTGCGGGGCTGAGGGGGAAGACGCTTGGGAGCTCTGACCACACATGATGGAACTAGGGTGCTCATGTAATCGTGGATGATAAAAACCAGCGTGATTTGCAGCTCTCCTTGAGCCTGCCTCACAAGTGCTGCGTGTCCATCCCCACCCGCCTCCAGGACAGTCAGCGTGTGTAAGGAGGATTCCGTTACACGAGCAAGTCTCTCTCTCCCGAGCCGTGTCGAGGCGGACACGCGGCTCCGCATGGGCACCGTACAGAACGGTGCGCGCTCTTAAGGGCCGCTCTCTCTATTCCCCGGTACTTTTTAGTGCCACACTCCTGTATCGTATAGTGTGTAGCCTCCTCAAGACTCCGGTGACTCTCAAGACTTCCCAAGTAAGACGCATGCATTCTAGTATCTCCTGGGCTCCTAGCATTTGCTAGCTTACAGCGTGTGGCTCGGTGCCCCAGGCCTGCATGACTGCATTTGCGTTTGCAAACCATGACCCTACCTGCCCTCACCCAGCTGCCTAACGCTATCCGGCGCAGTCTGCAACCCACCCTAGAGCCGGTTGATGCACAGAGTATTCGTAACACATGTAGCATCCCAGGATACGGTGTGAGCAGCAGTCAATCGAGCCATCCTGCGGTCAACTGACAATTGAAACGACATCTTTACGCATTCAACCCCGGCTTGCCACACATCCTGCGCTCTGGCGCCCTGCGGTCAACTGCAAACTGTCAACTGCAAATAGAAACGGATAATGGGACAACGTCACGAATACCATACTCCTCAAGAGTGCTCGCACATGCACGTGCACACGCTACGGCGCCACACTTGCTCACTCCATCTCCTGCCCACCAGGTCATAAATAAACAAACAACATGCGAATGCAAAGAAGTGTCAGTCCACACGAAGTGCGAATGTGCGTGCCAAAATTGCAAATGTTAATCTTTGACACCATCCAACCCGCCATCACCACCATCATCGCTCCCGCCATCAAGCCCCACCATCGCCAGCCGCGTCAGCAGCAGCCGCCCCCTGCTGTCGCGCCTCCGCGCCGCCTTGCGCCTCCGCGCCGCATCCCGCCGCTCCTCGCTATCCCCACCTCGGCTGCGGCTCCTCTTCCGTCCCGCTTCCCTTGCAGCCTCCGCACTGTGCTCACGGCTCTCAAGGTCTTGTACGGCTTGTTTCGGACCCGCCGGGTCCTCAGACGCCGTATTCTGTTGCACATTAGCAGCCGAGGCGGAACAGCGCTCGCGCTCGCGATCGGCGCTACTTGCACATTCATCATCCGGGCGGCAGCCGCCGGCCCGCTCCTCTTCCTTGTCAGCACCACTTGCCCCACCAACGCACACTTCAGCAGCACCAGCACCGGCACCAGCATCAGTGCCAGCAACAACATCAGCGGCGTCACTCCCTGCGGCTAGCGGCGCCACGGCAGCGGCACGAGATGCGGTCGCTGTGCCCGCCGCCCCGTTCCCGTCCCCGTCTGCGTCAGGCTGCCGCGTCTGCGCCCGTGTCTCGGGCAGTGCCGGCACTGCAAGTGGCGGCGGCGAGTCGTCCGCCAGCTGTGGCTCCGACATCAGCAGCTGCAGCATGAGTCGGAGTGGAGGTGTCGCCGGCCGCCGCCGCCGCCGCTGCTGGTGGTGGTGGCGGCGGTCGCTGGGCCGCCCAGCTGGCGCTCCGCCCGCCTCCACACAGCAGCCGCGACTGCTAGCGGCGGCCATTGGCAACGCTGCAGCGGCGGCGGCAACCTCGCCATCTGCGGCCGCTGTCCCGCTCTTCACACCTGCCGCTGCTGATGCTGCTCCGCTCTCCAACGTTGCTGCTACTGCTGCTGGCTCCGTGGCCGGCATCGTCCCCACCGCTACCGCCGCCGCCCCATCCACCTGCCCGTCAAGCAGCGCCAACGCCGGCAGCCGCGGCAGCGGTAGAGGGGCCAACGACAGCGGCAGCGGTAGAGCGGCCGCCGTCAGCGGCAGTGGCAGTGCGGGTGGTGGCGGCAGGCGGTCCAGGTGGTCGAGGGCCGATGACGACTGGCTACTGCTGGCGCCGCGCAGCACCGTCGTGGACCGAGGTGCCGGCGTGCTTGGGCCGCCGTCAGTCGCAGCTGTCGGCGGCGCCGGCGCCGGCGGCATGCCCAGGCCCGCTGCATCCATCCCAGCAGCAGTAGCAGTTGCGGTTGCGGTTGATGCTCCTCCCTTGCTGCAGCCGGCGGGCTTGGGCGAGGCATCGCTGCTGGCCTGGGCGGTGGTGGCGGCGGGGTGGTCGCACGCGGGAGTCGGGAGGCCCTCAACCAGCCGCCGGCCCTGCGGCTGCGGTTGCGGCTGCTGTGGCTGCTGCTGTGGCGGCTGCTGTTGCGGCTGCGGCTGTTGCTCATGTTCGACTGGCTTTAGCTGCTCTGGCTGTGGGTCATTGTGGTGCTGTAGCTGATGGTCGGACCGCGGCCGCTGCGGCGGCGTGAGCAGCAGCTGCGAAGGCGGCCGATCCCTGTCGCTGCCCTCTGACGGCAGCAGAGGTAGTGGCTGCAGTGGCTGCAGCCGCCTGCTGGTGCTGCCCTCCACGGTGTCAACGCCACCGGTGGAGGCACCGCAGGCACCGCAGGCATCGCAGGCATCACCCGGCTGGTCGACATCCGCGCCCGCCTTTGCCGGCTGCTGTGTGACGCCCGCACCCTCCTCCTCCTTTTCCTCCTCCTCCTCGTCAGCACCGGAGGCGGAGGAGCCGTGCAGCAGTCGCCGCCACAGCGCACACACGACGTCGCCGCCATCGCCATCGGCACCAGCAGCAGCCCCAACCGCAGTATCACCAACCGCAGCCCTAGCAGCAGCAGCCCTAGCAGCAGCAGTGTCAGTGGGCACTGCTGCCGCGCACTCTCCGGCACGGCCGCGGCCCCGGTCCCGGTCCCGGGCCCGGGCCTGGTTCCCAGCCGCGGCGGCCGCGGCGGCGCCGCTGCCACGTGGTGGTGGTGGCGCCTCCCGCAGCCGCTCCGCCAGCAGTAGCCACGGGTCAGCTTTGCCTGCAGCCGCTGCAGCAGACGCCATCACCACCGAAACGTCCACCGGTGTAGCTGCCGTTGCCGCCGCCGCCGCCGCCGCCGGATGAGAAGCAGGGAGGCGCGCTGCTTCTGCTGTCCCCGCTCCTCCTGCTGCCGGCGGCGACTGCGGCGGCGGCGGCGGGTGGCTGGCTGATGCTGAGGGCAGTTGCGGCGGCGGCGGTGGTGGCTGCTTCGGCGGCGCTATCCGGGGCGGGTACCAGTCCTCAGGCAAGGGCGACAGCTCCAGGCGAGCACCGCTGAAGCCGCTGAGCGCGTGCGGCCTTGCGGCCACCACATGCAGCCGCCGGCGCCGGCGCCGCCGCTGCCGCCGCGCCTCCAGTGTCCCGCCTTGAGCCGTGCCCTCCCTCTCCTCGCCTTCCTCCCTCTCCTCCCCCTCCTCCTCCTCCTCCTCCTCCTCCTCCTCATCCGCCTGCTCCTCTGTTGTGTTGCAGCCGCCGACCGGCGCCTCTGAGCCAGCCGGTGCCTCTGACCCAGCAGAGGAGCCCCAGTCACACTCCGACTCCCACCCGCCGCTGCCACTGCCGCCGTCCCTGCCCACCGCAGCCGGTGCCGGCGCCGCCGGCCCCGACGCCCCTCCTGCCGCCGCTGACGGGGTGCCACTGCTGCCGCCCTCGCCGCCGCCGCGCAGGCAAGTGCGCAGCAGCAGGCCACTGGTGCCGCCGCCCGCCGCGGGCGCTGCAGCCGCCGCCGGGGTGCGGCGGTGCGGCACTGCCGCTGGCGCCGCCACTGCATGCCGGTGCCACTGCAGCTGCAGCTGCTCGCAGCGCTGCACCGAATCCGGTACCCACCTGCGCATACAGTATGCAAATGCACACATGGTGAGGCGCACTGCGCGAGCCGGCGGGAGGGTTTGCAGGCGCATTATTGGGCCCCTCATTACTGATAACCTCTGTACTCGCCTCATCATTCCCCCCATCAAGCCTCATTACTATTCACCTCATGATTCCCGTCACCGCCTCAGGCCCCTCACCTCCAGTCCACAACCCGCACGCCGCCCGCCGGTAGCGGCAGCCGCGCCGTGCCTACGCAGCAGTGGCCACCGCCGCCGCCGCCGCCGCCGCCGCCGACGCGGCCGGCATTCCTCGTGTCCACGTCTGCATCTGCGTCCGTGCGCATGCGCTTGCCGGCGCCGCCGCCGCCGCCGCCCATGCCGACACCCAGCCAGGCAAGCAGCCGCGCCAGTTCACTCGGCTCGGGGCCGGCCCTGCTGCTGGGCCCCGCCGCCTGTCGCCTGATCACAGATAATGATGATGCTACTGCTGCTGGTGGTGGTGGTGGTGGTGATTGTGGTTGTGGTGGTGATGGTGGTGGTGGTGGTGGTGGTGGTGGGGACACCGGCGCGGCGCCGGGAGCACCACCACGGCGCACTTCCCGGCAGCGCTGGCGGCACTGCGGCTGCGGTCTTGGCGAGTGGTCCTCCAAATGCTGGAGCTGGTGCTGGTGCCCGGCTGCAACTGTCGCTGCAGCACCAGCACCAGCACCCGCACCAGCACCCGCATTGGCCGCGGTCAAAGCAGCGGCAGCGGTGGTAGTAATAGCACTGGCGGCGGCTGGTGCAACACCGGCCGCCGCCGCCGCCGCCGCCGCCGCCGCTGCCTCCCTGTACATCTGCGCCGCCGCCGCCGCCGCCCGCTCCCACTGCTGGCCGCTGCACATGCTCCGCAGCGCTGCCACCACCGCCTCCGCAGCAACCAGCGGCGGCGCTCCTCTCACTACCCTTCCCGGTACAAGTCCAAGTCTGTCGCTGGCTTCACGGCTACCGCCACCGCTGTTGCCGCCGCCGCTCCCGCCGCCGCCGCTGCCGCCGCCGCCGCTGCCGCCGCTCACGGCGGGAGGGTGCTCGCGGCCATCGAACAGCACCACATGACTCACGCCCTCACTCCACCCGCCCGCCAGCCTGCCGCCGCCGCGCACCACCTCCAGCCGCAACCGCTGCAGCGCGGCGTCAGCGGCGGCAGCGCCGGCGGGCATGGCGGCGGCAGCCGCCGCCGCCGCCGCCGCCGCTTCAGGCCTCCAGCAGCACCAGGACGGGGCGGCTGCTGACGCGGCATCGGCAGCCCCAGGAGCCCCAGCAGCAGCAGCAGCAGCAGTAGCAGCCCCAGCAGTAGCAGCCCCAGCAGCAGCAGCAGAAGCAGTAGCAGCCGCCTCACCCGGCCCAGCAGGGGTGCACCACTTGCCCACCAGCCCCATCACCGCACCCACCCCCGCCATCAACTCAAGAGGCGGATTCAGCTGGGGGGCTGCTGCCGCCGATGTTACTGGTGCTGGTGCCGGTTGCTGCCCCTCGCCAGCCGCCGCCTCAACCTCCACATTCAAGTCCGCCTTTGCTTCCGCCTCCGCCGCCGCCAGCTGTTGCTGCGACACGTCCAGCAACAGCACGTGCGCCCCCGCAAACACCCGACCCA
This sequence comes from Chlamydomonas reinhardtii, assembly GCF_000002595.2. Taxonomy (NCBI): domain Eukaryota; kingdom Viridiplantae; phylum Chlorophyta; class Chlorophyceae; order Chlamydomonadales; family Chlamydomonadaceae; genus Chlamydomonas; species Chlamydomonas reinhardtii. Next base: position 3,374,838 of record NC_057009.1, on the reverse strand, counting down.
GCCCGCTGCCGTACCACCACTCGCCGCCGCCGCCGCCGCCGCCGCCACACTTACGTCCGCCGCCGTCACCGCCCGCCTCCTCGGCCGCCTCCTCCTCCTCCTCCACTTCCACCGGCGGCGGCGGCGGCGGCGCCCCCACCGGCGCGCCCCCTGCCTCCAGCTGCCGCTGCACCCACACCACCACGTCGCGCATGGTGACGCAGTCGCGCAGACCGCTGCCACCGCCAGTAACAGCACCGATGCCGTCACCGATGCCGTCAGGACAACGACGCAGCTGCTGCTGCTGCTGCTGCCGCAGTGTGAACAGCTGCCGCGGCCCCAGCGCCGCCGCCACCGCCAGCCGCTGCTTGAGACCCGCATAGCTCTCCACGCGGCCGCCGCCGCCGCCGTTGCCCGCCGCCGCTACCGCCGCCGGCGGCGCGACTGTCGCCCGTCGGTACGGCAGCCTAGGCTTCTCTGATGGATGCTGGTGCTGGTGCTGCCGGCGCTGCTGGTGGTGGTGATGCAGCGGCGGCGGCGGTGCCGGTGGCGGGGCTTGCAGCAGCAATGGCGCCGGAGTGGCTAGCACGTGTCGCTCCAGCAGCATTCGTACGTCCTCGTCATCCAACCGCTCGTACAGCGGCACGCCGTACATGTCTACAGCGGAGGCGGAGGCGGAGGCGGCGGCGGTGGTGGCGGAGGCGGCGGTGGCGGAGGTGGTGGTGGGCGTGAGGTCTAGGCGCCATGCGTGTGCGGGCCGTGGCGGCAGGATGAGACGGCGCTGTGGGGCGAGGTGGGGTGGGGTGGACGGGTAAGTGTACAATGTATAACACAAACAGCAAGACCACATACACAAATACAAATACACACAACCGCCGCCAGCTCCGCCCACCTCGTTGTAGCAGTCCTCCAGCCAGGCCGGCCGCAGCAGCAGGCGGCGGCGTGTGTCGGCGGCGGCCCTCTGCGGGTCCCAGCCGTCCAGCACCACATAGGAGGCGGCGCAGGAGCCGCGGCCGGTCTGTGCACGCAGCAGGTGTGTGTGTGTGTGAGTGTCAGAGAAACAGGCGTGAGAGCACAAGGAAAGAAAACAGACAGAAGAATGTCAGCAGTGTGTGGATGAGAAGCACAAGGGGAACGAACGTATGCCTTGTCGCACAGCCACACACACACATATATATTTTTTTAACACATATATAAAAGCCATACACATACAGCCATACACAGTACCCCTTCCCCACACACCCCACACTCACATACGTGGCCAGCAGTCTGCCCCCCAGCAGCCCCACCAGCGCCCCCAGCTCCGCCCGCCGCCGCCGCACCGCCGCCGCGGTGCCGTACACGCCCTCCACACACACCCAGGCGCCGTGGAGCAGGTCGAAGTGTGTGGGCTGGCGGCAGTGGCCGTCGGGTGGGCGGGCAAGAGGGCGGAAAACGGGGGGTGGATTATGAAGGAGCGAGCGAGCGTGCCAGCGTAAACTTAGGGTGCCAAAAATTTAATGACTGTTCGACCCATGCTGAAAATGCAAGCCGCAAAATGTTTCTCACTCCTCAACGTTACAAGCAACAAAGCAAACAGCAAGTCGGTGCTGAAAACCCGAAACCCCCGAGTTCACTTTGACCTAGTGGCCGTTAGGCGTCTCTCAGTTGCCTCCCACCGGCAACCTAGTGGCCGTTAGGCGTCTCTCAGTTGCCTCCCACCGGCAGACCAAGGGTGGGTGGGAAGTAAATAAAAGCAAAAACACGGCAGAACAGTACTGTAAGATAGAAAGAGACAAACGGCAGATGCTGCTACCAGCAGCAGCTGCGCTACTTAGAGGCGCAATAGCGCCTCGTACGGCACTCCGTGCATACCACTTAATCGTCGTGAGAACCTACTGCCTTCTCCGACGCTCATACTTCGCTCCGGAGAAGTCAACATGAATGCACCATTTATGTTGGTCGCACATCACGCGTCGCATGCGGTACGCACCTGCTCGCCCTGACCAGCTGGCGGCCTCAGTGCCAATGGCACAGCTGCCGGCGCCCCACCGCACCTGCTGCGGCCCCCTCCCGGCAGCGACCCCTGCTGCTGCTGCTGCTGCTGCTGCTGCTGCTGCTGCTGCGCCCGCCGCCGCCGGCCCCGCCCGCCTGCTGCGGGCCGCGGTGGCGGCGCCGTCGCCGGTGGCGTCCACGCCGCGGGGGGCGGGGGCCCGTCCACCACCATACCGCCGGGCTGGTGCGGGCGGTGGCGACCCGCTGCCTCCGCCTCCTCCTCATCCACAACCGCGTCTTTAGGGGAGGGTGGAGCCAGGTGGAGCGGGGCGACAAGGCCGGGAGACAGGCTTGAATCACGGGAGACACATGGACACAGCGATGGAAAATCAAACCATAAGAATGCGACACGATCAAGGAAAGGAATACATGACGCGATCAAGGTTCCTTGCACGGCCGCCAGGCAGCGCACACGCACCTGGCACCGTCAGCCGCCGCCGCTTGCGCCCCGTCTGCGCCGCCGCCGCCGCCGCCGCCCCCGCCGCATCCGCCGCCCGCCGCCGCTCTCCCTCCTTCTCATCCGCCGTGTCCCCATCTTCACCATCCCCATCCCCCAGGCCCTCCGAGTCGCCGCCCGCACTCCCGGCAACCCCTGCCGCCGCCGCCGCCGCCGCCCCCGCCGCCGCCGCCGCCGCCAGCCTGTTCCTCAGCTCTGCCAGGCTGGTGGCCGATGCGGGGCTGCGGTCTTCACGCAGGCGGGTGATGCGCGGGAAGCGGAGCGTGCAGCCCGCCGCGAACACGTGGCTCGCATGCAGCCTCACGTCCGCGTTCACCTGCGTCGGCGGGGGCGTGTGTGTGGGCGTGGGGTGCGTGGCTGGGGCGTAAGACCCTCCCTTGATATCGCTCCAACACCCACCCACACACCCACACCCACATCCACATACACATACACACACACGCACACACACCCACACACCCACACACACATACACGCCCACCTGCACCACGATGCTCTTGTGCGGGTCTGTGACCATCAGGTCCGGCCACTCCTCCGGGTCGCCCGTGGCCCGCAACCAGGCGGGGCAGCCGCGCGCCAGCCGCTCCGCCCGGCTACTCAGCCGGCCACTTCCACCACCGCCACTGCCAGCACCACCGCCGCCATTACCACTCTTGCCACCACCGCCACCGCCACTGCCACCCCCTCCACCACCACTACCACCACCACCACTGCTGTTGCCACTGTTGCTGCGGCCCACCGCCGCCGCCACCTCCGCCGGCGGCGCCATGAGGCCGCTGCTGAGCAGCCGCGCCTCCAGCACCTCGCGCCGCTCCTCACGCACAAGCGCCGACACCACCGCGAATGTGACGAACTGGAGGGGCGGCGGCGGGCTACTGGCGGCCGCGGCGGCGGTTGAAGTGGTTGGGGTGGTTGGGGTGGTGGTGGTGGTGGTGTCAACGGGCTGGGGCTGGGGCTGGGGCTGTGGGTCTGGCAGACCGAGCAGCCAGGAGCCAAAGGAGGTCCTGAGAGGTGTGTGTGTGTGTGTGTGTGTGTGTGTGTGTGTGTGTGTGTGTGTGTGTGTGTGTGTGTGTGTGTGTGCGTATTACTGTGAACATGGCCAGGTCAGGGCGAGCGCGAGCGCGTTGTCCATTTCTGCGCCACATGCGACACGACAATGCGAACCGTGCATGTCCTCCATCCCTACCTTTCTGGATCGCGAGTCCCCACTTGTCGGCACCGCAGCCTCACAGCACACAGCCCCACGCCCCCATCCACAACGACAGCCGCCCCGCACAGCCTGCTTTGCCCTCGCGGCCCTCCGCCCCCCCGAGCCCTCCCCCCTCGTTTAAGCTTGGTTTGGTTTAGTTTAGGCTTAGATTTACAAAAAAAACACCTGCTCACCTGTCTCCTCCCGCCGTGCCCGCCCTCCAGCCCAGCACCACGCAGTCGAACTCGCCCAGTGTGAGGTAGTCGGGCTTGAGCTTGACCCAGGACTCGGAGCGCG
>NC_057009.1:3333382-3365882 GCF_000002595.2 Chlamydomonas reinhardtii | reverse complement strand
CACAGCAACCGCAACAGTACCGGCGGCGGCGGTAGGCCTACGAGCGCAACGCAGCCAGGACAGGGTAAACTGATCCTGCGACAGCGGCGGCGGCCGCGGCGGCATGTGGGTCGCTGCTGGGCACAATGCTGCTGCTGGGCTCACTCCTGGTCTATTGCCGGCATTACTGCGGGTACTGCTGGCGCTGCTGGGCGCAATGCTGCTGCTGGGCTCACTCCTGGCAACAGTATTGGCCTATTGCCGCCGCCTGGGGTAAATCGAGCCTGCGACAGCGGCGGCCGCGGTATGTATGTGGGTCGCTGCTGCTGGGCACAATGCTGCTGCAGGGCGCACTCCTGGCCTGTTGCTGCCGCCTCGCGCAGCAGTCGCGCGCCCCACCTTGACTGCCCGGGCATCCCGCTCCGACGCCCCCAGTGCCAGCACCAGCAGGCTAGCCAGCCGCTTCTCCTGCGCCAGCCAGCCAGCAAGGGGCGGGGGTTGCATTGGTTGGGTACAAGTTAAGTAAGAGGGACTTGCTGCTGATGCAATGCACGAGCCAGTAGTGACGTCAAAAGGGCGACCACCCTGCTCTGCTGGATGGACGCAGGGGAAGCCTCAGCCACATACACCAAACCGCGCACGAACCCGAGCCCGTACACGCGTACGTGTCACGCCCATACATCTACCTGTCGGCCTTGCATGTCCCCGCCACCTGTCCCAATACTGGTGGCGCGACACTCGCCGCCCGCCCCCCGCGCCCGCACCCGCAACCCGCTACCGCCACCCGCACACCCGAACCTGCACCCGCACCCACACCCGCACCCGCACCCGCACCCGCACCCGCACCCGCACCCGCACCCGCACCCGCACCCGCACCCGCACACCCGCACCTTCACACCGAAGGCGCCCCGCGCCACGTCCAGGCGGGGCAGCAGCAGCCGCAGCAGCCCGTGCAGGTCGTGCGCCAGGGCGGCGCGCGGGTAGCCGGGCGGCGACGGCTGGCGCACAATGCGGGTGGAGAGGAACCAGTGCAGGCGCGCCGCCTGGGTGGGTGGTGTGGGTGCGGGTGGTGTGGGACTCACGAACCCCACAGTTCCCTGCCGTTTAACCAGTAGCGAGGCAGGCACCCCCGCTTACCTTTCGCTTCAAGGTGCTGATGAATTCGAGCTCCCTGACGAGCTCGGCCCAGGGCAGGTCTCGCGCGCGGAACGCATGCTTTGGCACCTTCGCGGTGGACATGCCCGGTTTCGTGCGAGTCTTCGGTCACATCCGAGGCAACCATATGTCTTTATGTGCGCAATGCATCCCCGCAGGTTTCACCGATGGCCTGAACCGCTGGCATAGCAAAATGAGATGGCACAGCGCATTTACTTGACATGATGTCAATATTTGAATAAATCCAGATTTGCTACATCTGCGTAAGCGCAGTTCTCTTGGCACTCAAACTCCATCGTGCTGCGCGGTCATGCTGCGACCAATGGCGCCTTCGCAGCCCGTGAGCCCGTCACTTGCTGCGCTCAATCTGTCTTTCTCTCTACATACTTATCTTTCTTCTCGCTGACGATGCTTTTGGAGCCTAATCGTTGAAGTCCGCTTTATTCCTTGCGACTGCGCCGCGCGCAGTCCCTATCCCAGCCGAGCGGCGCTCGCAGTATTTCAAATGTCGCAAGCAGTGCGTAATGCGCTTGCGAGGCGGTTCGGGTCAGATGAGCGTAGCGACTGCCAGGTGCACTTCTTTCTGGAAACGGTTCCTGCTGAACACATAACGGGTAAGGACTGGGCCAGCTCTCGTGTTATGCTCTTGACCCGAGCTGAGTTCCTGTGCTGGCTCGCAGGCACGGCCTCTGTGTCCGAGGAGCACGCCCTCTCCACCGACGCGAGCGGCCGTGTGCTCGTGGGCAACCCCCTGCCCGCCCACAGCCAGATCCTGTCTGATGGCTCGGCGCGCTTCTGTGCCGAGCTGGAGCGCTGGAAGAGCGAAGCAGCTGGCGAAGCAGCTGCTGACAGCGCCCCTCATAGCGGCGGCGGCACCGCAGCCGCTGCTGCCTGCAGTGGTCTGGACGCGGCAGCGGGCGGAGCCGCCCGGCCGGCGAAGCGGCAACGCGTGGAGGGCGGTGCAGCGCCGGGCGAGGCTGCGCGTGTGCAGCTTTACGTGGGCCTGTGGTGCCCCGCGGAGCGGCGACTGGCGGAGGCGCTCCTTCGTTACATGTACACGGGCGAGATTCCGCTCACCAGCGTCCGCGACCTGCTGCAAGCGCGGCCCCTCGCTATGCGACTGGCGATTGAGGGCGGCGTGGAGGCGTGTGATAGCTCATTGATCCAGCTCGCAAGCGCCTTGGACTCCGTAAAAGGACTGCAGGCCAGGTCGTTCGTGGAGGAGCTGCATGCCTGCCGTGCGCTGCTGCCTGAGCCGGCCAGCAGCGCCGGCGCCGACCCCACGGGCCCCGCCTTGAGGCGCGACCTGATGACCTCGTGCCGCAGTGCCATTGCTCGATACTGCGAGAGCATGACCGCATCTGAACTGGCAGCAGTGGAAGCAGGGCTGGCAGCGGCAGCGCCGGCAGCTGCAGCAGCAGCGCCGGCGGCAGCAGCAGGACTGGCAGCAGGACCGGCAGCGCCGGCAGGGGCAGGGGCGGCAGCGGCAGGGGGGGCAGCAGCAAGGCCGGTGGCAGAGGAGGCTGCCCCATACCTTGGCGAGCTGCTTGCGTTTGCTTTTGAGGACACGCTTGCGGTTCTGAATGACGGCGGTTCCCTGATCAAGGTAAAAATGCTGCCACCGGCGGCGCTGGAGGCATTGCTGGCGTCGGAGGGCTTCGGGACAGACGACGAGGCGAGCGTCGTGCTGCTGCTGGCGGAGTGGCGTTCCGCCAACGCAGCCGCTGCCGCGCAGGGCGACACGATGCGACGGCTTCTGCGCCGCATCCGGTGGGCGCACGTCAGCTGCGAGTTCCTTTCGTTCGTGGCGCCGCGTGTTGGCTGGCTGGGCGTGAGCTGGGAGCGTGCGGCGTGGCTGAGCGCTTATGCCCGCGCACCGCATGATAACTACCGCACGACCATGCTGGGACACGGGCGAGGTGAACACGCGGCCTTTGAGGCAGGGCTTCGGGCGCCACGCCGGCCGCCGGCGCGACCCCTCGGTGCGCGGCCCTTCAGCGTGGATGCAGAGGAGGCGACCCAGCACGCGGAAGAGCGCGTTCTATCTGCCGGCTGCTCCAAGACCCTCGCGATGGGCTTTGCATGGAGACCGTTCATCCGTGCTAGCCGTGACGAGTTAGTTGTTGGCCTGACGTGCCTTGTGCCGGCCTCCCTGTCACAGCAGGCGGCGTCCAGATCGGGGGCTGCCTTCCCGGGCAATGATGTAGTCCTCTACCTGCACAAGGGCAACTCAAGTTACGAGTTCCACTTCAGCGCAAGCGTGCGAGCTGTGGGCATCGGAGGTCTAAAGAAGGCCGATTTCAAGGTGCCCGCTTGCGGGGATGCCGCAAAGTGGTGGGCGCAGTACCTGCAGGACGGCCAGCTGCGCGGGGAGGTGGTGTGGAAGGCCTGAGCCCAAAGGCCTGGCGGGGCGGGTGCGGGGGAGAGAGGGGTCACACGTGCGGTACGGTATACAAAAGGGACTACCGAAGTGCGTAGTGCAGGCAAAGCACGGAACTTTCTGTGAGCGCTCAGAAGCTGAGGTGGTGCTGGCGTGCCGGGGCTGCGTTCCATGCGTGTGGCGTTGGTTCGCAGGAATGGGTGGGACGTGCATCGCGGTTGGTGTGGCGAACATTACGGCGTTACCGGCTGCGGCACCACGCCTGATTTGTATGCCGTGGTTGTTTGTTTCTATGTGCTGCCTGGATGTGCGGAGCAGAGGCAGCTGTTGATAGTTGAGCGTGAACTGTAAGGACTGCGCGCGGGGCTTGGCGCAGGAGGCAGGGGCGGGCTGCGCGCATGTTGCAAGGCATACAGCAGTGCGGTTCTGGTGGCCCCGTGTCTCCCAGTTAGATGGGTGCGAATCACGAGCACCCGGCGCTGTAGAACCGTGGACTGTGTGGTCCTCTCCGCACTCTGCAGCAGGTATGTGAACAGATGATCCTGGCGAGTGTGCAAGTATGTGAACAGGTATTCCTGGCGAGACATGAATGCGCCAGGCCTTCCGGTTTTCTGGACCATACATGTGTGGGCGGACAGCGGTGCGTTTTGACCTGGCATTGGAGGCTGTGGCTGTGAGATACTGCCGGCCGAGTAGGAGAGGGCGTACTGCCAGGCTGACTTGTGAGCAACTTAGACTTAGAGATGTGCACATCTGCTGTCGGGCGTGCACATCTTTTGTGGTGGCGGGACAGCTGGGCGTGCACTGTGGGGGGGATACATACTGCGGGATTATCAGGTTGCGTGGGCTATATGGCGTTGCGTTGGCTGTGTGGCGTTGCGTTGGCTATATGGCGTGTAAGCCTATGAAGCTGCCCTCTGGACATTGCGCAGCTTTTTGCAGACCTAAACGGCGCAGGGGCCGGGGCCCCACGGCGGGCCGTGCACATCGCTCTCGGCAGCCTGTCAGTTGTCGTATTCAGTGTCGGTGGCTGGGTGGGCGCCGCCACGGCGCCACCTCAGTATGTCCCCTATGTATGCACTCCAGCGCGCAAGCAACCCTGTGCCCGCAGCCCCGCACCGACCAGTCGTGGCACTCCGCGCTCATCGGCTCACCGCCATCCCATGGGCATGCTCGCCCTGCGGGGCTGCGGCCCATGCGGCCTTATGTGCACCAGCACCTGGGCGCCCCTCGCTCTCCTCTCCTCCCCGCCCCCGACGGCCGCTCATTGGTAACGACTTCGTCTGCAGTCTTCAGTGCATCTTGTACCGCTTGTACACATCTTGTACACATCTTCGCACCCCCCTGCCGGCCCCTTCAGTTCCCAGTGCCCAGCAGCACCAGGTGTGTGAGGTAGTACAGCGGCACCACCACATTGTCCAGCTGCCCGGTCACAGCCTCCAGCAGCGCCACGCCGGCCGTCACGCCCGCCAGTCGGACCCACGCGCTCCAGCCCAGGGCCCAGCCCACGTCCATCCACCACACCACCACGCGCCAGCTCGCCAGCATGGCCGCCGCGCCGCTGGCCGTGCCCTCCCACGTCTTCTTGCCGCCGCGGAACAGCCGCCGCCGCCCCAGCAGGAAGCCCACGCACGCCGCCGCCGTGTCGCCGCTGCCCAGCGACACCAGCCCGCTCAGCCCCAGCAGCGTGCGGCAGCTGGGCAGCATCCGCGCCGCCGCCGCCGACAGCAACACCCCTGCCCCCGCTCCCGCCGCCCCTGCCCCCGCCACCCCCGCCGCCGCCGCCCCCACCTCGGTCATGGGCGCCGCCGCCTCCGGACCGTACAGCCCCGCCATCATGGCGCCGGCGGCGGCGCCGCACACGCTCTCGCTGAGCCACACCGGCACCGCAATGCCCAGCAGCAGCGTGAAGTGGGTCACGTACACGGGGCCGCTGTCGCGCGCGTCGGCAAAGTCCGCCATGAAGCCGCCGATGGCCTCCCGCAGCCGGCGCGGGCCGCAGCAGCGCAGCAGCTCCACGAACACCAGCACGACGCCAGCCACGGCCAGGGAGGCCTGCAGCATGCGCACGTCCCAGCCGAAGGCCGGCAGGAACAGCAGGATGGCCACCAGGTGGTAGCCCTTGCGCATCACGATGTGCGGCACCGCCAGCGCGCGCAACAGCCAGCCGCTGCTGCTGCTGCTGCTAAACAAGGCACTGCCGGCGCTGCTGCCGACGCTGTGGGCGGCGCGCTTGCTGTTATTGCTACTGGCGCTGACGCCATGGCCGCTGCCGCCATTGGCTATCCCCTTGCCGGCCGCCTCCTGCCGCCCAGCCTCCCGCTGCCCGGGCCCCTCCGCCTTGGCCCCCTCCTCCTTGGCCCCCTCCTCCTTGGCCCCCTCCTCCGTGGCCCCCTCCTCCCTGTCCCTGCGCGCCTGCTGCTCCCGCGCCGCACTGGCCTTGGAGACGGCGTACATGAGCGGCACCGTGACCGCCAGGCAGCCGAACCAGTAGGCCAGCGTGGCCAGGCGCGGCCGCGAGGAGGCGGCCACGAAGCGGCCCAGCACCCACAGCCCCAGGTCCAGCAGCATCAGGAAGCTCAGCGCCGCGCCGCCGCCGGCCGCCAGCCGCAGCAGCAGCCCGCGCTCGGATGGCGGCGAAGGTGGCGGTGCGCCCGCGCCGGTACTAGTGCTACTGCCGCCTCTCCCCTTGCCCCCGCTACTGCTACCTATAGCACCGGCGCCGGCCGCGACCGCGGCTACAGCTGGCTCCGCGTCCGGCGCCTTGCCGCTATCACCCTCCCCTCTTGCCGGCGGCGCCGCCGGCGCCGCCGCGCCCCCCATGGCCGCCGCCGCCGTGCATCCCGCCATGGCCAGCACCCAGAACAGCACCAGCATCGTGAAGGCCGGCACGTGCATGCCCGGGTCCGGCTGCGTCACGTGCTGCGACCACAGCACGTGTGCCGCGCCCTGCCGCGCCGCCGCCGCCAGGTACGCCGCCGCGCCCGCCGCCAGCGCCAGCAGCGACTGCAGCAGCACGCCCGCCTCCCCCGGCGTGAAGCTGCGCGGCAGGCGGCGCGCCAGCTGGTCAAGAGCCGGGGCGGTGGCGGCCAGCAGTGCCAACCCGAGCACCCAGGCGGAGGCGGTGATGTCGCGCGGCGCCGCGAACACGCTGCCCGGCAGCAGCAGCCGCGGGCTGGACGGCGGCGGCGCCGCGGCGCCGTGCCGCGCCGCGCTGGCCGCCGCCGCCAGCACGCCGCCTGCCACCGCGGAGAGGTACAGCCAGGTGAGCAGCGGCCCTGCGCCGCGGTGGCGGGTGCCGAACAGCGGCCGCATGCCGCCGCTGCGAGCGCCGCTGGCCCCGCTGCTGCTATTGCTATTGGCGCTGGTGTTGCCAGCGTTGTTGCTATCATGCTTGCTATGGGCGGCTGTGGGTGGCACCTGCGAGCTGCGCGGGAAGGCCGCCGTGGCGGAGTACCACAACAGCACCTGGAAGGAGGACAGCACCAGCAGCCGCGCCGCCTGGTGCCACCACCCTGCACACGTGGACAAAGGTGTGAATGCAGGCCCCGTGCCAACGTCAGGAAATGAGTACGCCTCCGCAGCAGGATCTGAACGCTCCCGACTGTTGACTTACATGGCACATGAAGCTTTGCTTTAACCAGCTTTAGTCTGAGTCCACGGCCCCAGCCCACTGCCCCAGCCCCGGCGTCCGATTCAAGCTGGCCCCGAGCCATGCCCAGCACTGCTAAAATCTGGTGCCCTTGTGGCCGGGTCTGACGCGGCTGCTCACATGATCGTGTGGCCACGGCGATGGCGGTGGAGAGGCTGGGCAGCGCCAGGAGCCCCTGAGCCAGCCCCGCCTGGCTGCACGCGCGAAACGTGTACCGCGGATGGCCTATAAGCATGAGTTAAAAGAGTTGAAAGTTTGACGGTGTTAGAGTTGATTCGGCTCGTGTAGCCGGTTGGAAGGTAAGGGGAAGCAGGCCGGCGGAGGGGTCCCAAGGCGCAGGAGCAACACCCCACCGGTCAACGCCGCACCTTTGAACCAGTCCGGGTTCGCCCGGTCTAGCAGGGAGGCCAGGATTGCCAGGAGCACCAAGCAGCAGATGTGATGCAGAGTTCCAAACTCTGCATGAGTGAGCCGAGTGCAGACTGTGCTCAATGCAAGAGGTCTGGCGGCAGCGGTCGGGGGCGGCTCACCCAGCTGCAGAGGACACCGCACCCCTCACAAGGGTACTGCCTACCTCGCTGCTGCCCCTCCAGCGCCGGTCCCAGCAGCGCCGAACCCAACCGCCATAGTGACAAGACGTGCAGACAAGTCTCTACGTTCGCCGGCTGCCACATCGCCACCATTCTTTGGCGCTATGACGCTTCAGCGCCTCATTATTGTTGTCTTAACAAAACGTCCATTATTTGTATACGGGTTCATTATTTATGTGTGCCTGGCTGTAAACGTGCGCCCCTCATGTTGCAGAAGAAGGAGTCCTTGATTGCAGCCAGTTTACGAGCATTCAGCTTGCATTGGATACTGTATGTACTTGCATACCTTCAATTGTTCGTTTCAACATACTTCGCCTTACGAAACCAAACAGGTATCACCGGGAAACCCAACGAAGACCAACTAGTCCCGTGAACTAGTCCACGCCGCAGTGGAGCGGTTCCCGGTCGGATTGCCAATGCATTCCGCATCCTTAGACACTCTGAGGCCGCCTAACAGCGCGCGCCGAGTCTGCCCGTGCACCGGGCGGTCTCATCGCACACATGCCCAGGCGTGGCGTGCGCATGCTCAGCCCCTCTCGGCCGTGCGCGGCTCCCTCCAAGCAGCACCTAGCTGCACTGGATCTAGCTCGCCAAGCAGCCCCACGCACGCATCGGGGCCTGCTCTTTCCATACGGCGCTCGCTGCTGGGCCGGGCGCCTGTGCCTGCCGCGCGGGAACCCGGGCAACGGCTGGTCTCGCGGCGGGGGCTGTGGAGCGTGGACGCGGTGATGAACAACCTGCGGAAGAAGCGCTTCGAGGAGAAGACGGTGGAGCGGGTGTATGAGGCGGACGTGTATCCGGCAGTAAGCAGGCGTGACAGGCTGCTGTCTTGAGGGGTGCGGCGGTGTTGAGCGGGGCTCCCGGACTGCGTAGGGCGCACACCGCGCACACAGATGGTGTGTCTTGGCTGCAGCTGCATGCCTGATGCCTACATGGCATCTGGTGTGGCGCTCCCACCACCTTACGATGTCTCCCACACATAGGTGTTTGACTTTGAGGCGTGGCACAACCACCGCTCCCGCAAGCGCTACCTAGAGCACTGCATCACGCTGTTCCGCTCCTACTTCTTCCGCGACCTGCTGGGGCCGCTGGCGGTGCTGGTGGGCACGGCGGTGGCGGTGGGCTGCTACGAGCAGGCGCTGCAGGTGCGGGAGGCGGGAGGCGGAGGCAGGCTGTTTGGGAGGCCGTTTGGGAGGCCGTTTGAGAGGCTGACTGTCGACGTAAGACCCTTGGAGTGTACCGTGCGAGACAGGCAGCAGCGCAGGCTGTATCAGGGCAAACAGGCCGTCGGGGTCTGCATGTAGCCTGCGCCCTACCGCCCACGCCCTGCCCCCCGCCGCCGCCGCCCTCAGGACCACCTGCTGCCGGGCGCGCTGCCCAGCTTCTCGGGCGTGTCGGACACTCCCTTCCAGCTCACCTCGTTCGCGCTGTCCCTCATGCTGGGTGCGTCGCCGGGTGGGCTAGAGCTAACCACTTACACTGACGCTTGAGGAAGCGATGCTTGTGTATGTATGTGTGTGTGTAATGTGTTGTCGTGCCTCGAATCACATATTACAGGCCAGTGCCACGCCTGCGCCTGGTTTGTGGCAGTGCCGTATATGGCTGTCTGCTGTAGCGGCACCGCGGCACACCGCATGGCTGCAGCCCACAGGGCCTCGTTTCCGTTTCGTTGTCCAAACACATGCCTGCAGGCCACCCCTCCCCCACCCCCTGTCCCACCACCCCCGCGACCAGGACCAGTCTCGCCACCTGCCTAACTACCACCACCGACCCAACCCCCCGCACCACCAACCCGCAGTGTTCCGCACCAACTCCAGCTACGCGCGCTGGCTGGACGCGCGGCAGCAGTGGGGCCTCATCGTCAACACCTCCCGCACCTTCATTCGCCAGGTCATGACCACACTGCCCGAGTCCAGGTGAGCCTTGTCGCGGCGGCGGCGGCGGCGGCTCCGGTGCGGAGCACGGCAGCACACCGCGATTCACTCCACTCCCGTCTTGCGTGGACGGTTGCCTAAACCCTGTTTGCATCCTCACGTCTCTGGTTTCTTGCTGTGACTGGTTACAACAACCTCACGCTTCTCCCCCTCTCCCCCTCTCCCCTTCTCTCCCTCTCTCCCTTTCCCCGTCTGCCCCTGCACAGCTGCTCCGAGCTGCGTGATGCCATTGCGCGCTGGACCATCGCCTTCGTGCGCCTGTCCAAGCTGCACCTGCGCGAGCACGGCGACGTGCGGCTGGAGATGGCGGGCGTGCTGCGCGGCGAGGAGCTGCCGTTGGTGGCGGCGGCGGCGCACCGGCCGCTGGCGGCGGCGCACGTGCTGAGCGAGCTGCTGCGCAGCGCGGAGGCGGCGGGGCGGCTGAGCGACCAGAGCCGGGCGCGGCTGGAGGCGGACGTCAACATGTTGAGCCAGGCGCTGGGGGCGTGCGAGAAGGTGAATGGGTGGGTGGTGTTGGCGTGGAGACGGTGGGGTAAGGGACGGAGTGTCGGGGGGATGCCAGGCTTTGCTGCGGGGCAGCAAACCAGCAGACGGCTCGTGGGAGTGGCACGGATGCGGCGCATTTGAGCAGCAGCGTGGGGCCCGCCCACATCATTGTGTGTGTATGTGTTTGGTTGCGTGTGTGTGGCTGTGTGTGTATTTGCAGATCCTGCGGAACCCCATCCCGCTGTCGTACACGCGCCACACGTCCCGGTTCCTGGTGCTGTGGCTGCTGTGGCTGCCCATCGCGCTGTGGGGCAAGGTACGCGCAGGGATTAAGAACCACCGGGTCACCGGAGTCAGGGCACCAAAGTTTCCGGGGAGCCTGCCCTGCCTGGATGCATCACGGTATTACCCTTCAGGAACGCGCTGGATCCTGCCTGCCACCAGCGGGCCGTAGCCCCGCGCCACAAAGACACAAACGCATGTTTGGAATGGTGACCGTATGCTCATATGCCATGTACCTGTGCCATGTCATTCCCGTGCGTAACTTGTGCCCCGCTCTCTCGCTGCTGCTGCGGCAGGTGTCGTGGGGTGTGGTGCCGGTGGAGGCGATCCTGTGCTACCTGTTGCTGGGCATTGACGAGATAGCCATTCAAATGGAGGAGCCCTTCGGTGAGTGGCGGGGACGTTAATGGTTGCCGGCGTGGCCGTGCTGAGAAAGCACGCGCGGCGGCACCCGGGGAGTTGTGGGCGTGTGGGCTGAGGGGCGGGACTTACGGGAGGTGTGCACCTGCGCTTTACGCACAGTGCAGCGGCGCTGGTGCCGCGCTGTCATGCCCTGAAATCCTACGGTGTACCCGCATGAAATATTGATTGGCCAACACTGCGCGCCCCGTGACTCCCATCTCCCCCTCCTGCTCCTCTACTCGGCAGGCATTTTGCCGCTGGAGAACTTCTGTGACGCCGTGCAACAGTCGGTGGAGCAGGTGGCGTCCATGGACCACGGCGTGCAGGATGTGGTGGCGTCCTACGTGTGTCATATCGTGCAGCAGGACAGCGGGAACGGGACAGGCGCCAGCGAGCCGGCGCCGCCTGCGGAGGATGGCGGAAACGGCTTCGCCAACATCTTCTTCAGGATGCCGGCGGACCGGTGCTGAGCGGCCGCGGAAGCGTTGGAGTGGGCGCTCGCGCGTGTCAATTGTTTGGGTGATGTCCCGTAACTTGCTGTGGATATGACGTGATCCCCTGTAAGATGGAGGGACGGGACCGCACGGACAACCACGGTGAAAGGTCGCGTGACTTGCTCGGGCGCTCAGGGCGGGCGCTGGAAGGCGCTGCCGCTGCATGAAATTTTGCTATTTTCAAGCGACTGTGTCTGATTATTTTTTCAGAATAGGAGTGTGAGGCGGGTCAGGCACTCAGGCGGGCAGCTCGGCTGTCATCGCGAGGGTGGATTTCAATGCAAGTGTCGCGCAGACCGGCAGACGCTTTGCATAGCTAGGCTAGAGTCTGAAATAGACAGCGCTATCGTAGCATATAAATTTGCACCTTGAGAGCATGAATAGGGTTAGGCCCCGTTGACCAGGAACTGTGAACTTGGGGCGAAATTTTGTCGATTAGGACCCAGTTGTAGCAGTCTGTAATTCCAGTGCCACTATGCAGCCACTTTTCCCTTCCCAGGGCGTGAAGCCCCGCCAAGTGGGCTCGCCAGGACCGAAGTCCATCTTCCCTGCACCGCCGCTTCCGAAGCCCGCTACCGGGTCTCCAAAGCGAGTGGAACCCAAAATAGAACCTCGAGTGGATACTGGCGGTAGCAGCGCAACGAAAGCGCAGGTCGGTTGTCGCGCACAGGGTGCCAACTTCAGGGGGCCTCCTTCGACGCAACTCCCGCCCCGCCAGCAACGCCGTTTTGCCTGGCACGGCGCGCCCCATTGCAACGAGGCAGCTTACCTGCACGCTTTGCTGAGTGCAGGAGCTCGCAGCGCGCATCCAGCAGGCTAGCATCAACCGTGCGAGCTCTGTGAAGAAGGTCAAGGTAAGATGGGGTCACGTCGGGTCCAAGCGCCGTGATGCTCCCTCCCACTGCGCAATGCCGGAGCAGGCACTGTTACATGCACGACTGCCCCAACCGTCACCTATACCTATGTGGCTCAACAGGATTTAGCAGCCAAGCTGGTGGTGCATGCGGAACGGCAGGAGGAAATCCGCAACCGGACGATGAAGAAGCTGGAGGTAGAGTCTAAGGTTGGGGGCTGACTGCACCCGGCTTGATCCCGCCGCTGTATAAGCGCACGTGCATAAAGGGCGCCTTCAGTTTAGCTCCTAGGCAGCTTGTAAGTGCGTGGTGCCGGCTGCTGTCATGCGCCAACACACACCGGGACGCTGGGCTGCGCACTGGTGCTGATGCGGGCGTTGTGGCTGCTGTCTCGGTGTCCCACACATGGTGCCGCTGCAGGACGTGTCTCAGCGGCTCAACAAGGAGCAGCCCGATGCACTGGGAGCGCCGCCCACGCCTCAGGCCAAGGTAGGAGCCACCTTCTGCGGGCAGCCTGCTGGGGGCACACGAGCGCACGACGGCGCGGCACGCTTCAGTGCCGCAGCCATTCCCGGTCAACAGGCATTTCCATTGCTGTGTGTATGTGTGCGCTCCTGCGCCGCAGTTATCCGTGTCGTTTGTTACTCGTGTCCTACTGACATGTGCAGGAGCAGGCGGACGCGCGGCAGCGGCAGGCGGGTGATGCGGTACCGGAGCTGTCGTCGGGCGTGGAGCGGGCCAAGGTGCGTGCTGCAACCCGCAGCTCATGCCGTCCCTCTGCGTTTGCATCGAAGTCGTGCTGCTTCCAGCCTTGCTGCCTTGGATGCTGATATAGCTGAGCCATGCCTTCAGAGGCGTGCATGCCACTGCCGCGAGCGCGGCTGAGATGTAGATGTCACTGGTGTGTGTGTCTCTGGTCGGCGTCTGTGCTCCTGGCCGAGGCGCCTCGTTCGCCCTCCACAGAGCCTGGCCAGCCGGCTGATTGAGCAGGTGGAGCGGCAGGACAACCTGTGCAGCAAGGCGCTGTCAAAACTAGAGGTGTGTGCGAGCACGCGTGTGCGCATCATAGGTGGCGCCTTCCCTGCAATCCCCGGCTGCCGCATGGCTTTCACGCTGACCTGACCTGACCTGGGCACTGGGCAGTACGGGACCCCGCACGGACACCGTGCTATGCCTGTGACGGCACTGAATCCCTCCCGTCACCACGCCGTGTCACGCGCAGGAGTATGCGGACAAGCTCAAACAGCCGGTGCCCTCCGTGCGGCCGGTCTCGGTGCCGGCGCCGCCCGCGCCTGCAGCGGCAGCAGCACCCGGGCTAGGGGCCTTGGCGGCGGCGGGCACACATGCGGCTGCCCCCGCCGGCGATGGTCTGCTGCCGCTGCCGCTCGGGATGATGACGGTGGACGTGCAGGCGGCGGTGCGGGCGCGGATCGCGGCACACGGGGACCCCGTGCCCGCCACGGCGGCTCTGGCGCAGGAAATCAACGCACAGGCCGCGGCGCGGCTGGCGGCGGCGGCCGCACTGCGGAGGCTGCCTCTCGGCGTGTCGCTGCCGTCTCAGCCGGGTGTGGGCGTTGGCGTGGTTGGGGGCGTGGCCGGCGGGGCGGCGCAGCAGCCTGTCGGCCCAGCGGCTGGCGCTGCGCCTGCTGCTTCCACGTCAAATGTGGTGCCGGCGCCATCGGCGCAGGGCCCGCGACACAGCGAGCAGTCACCAGCCGAGGCTGCGGCAGCTGCGCCGGTGCCGGCCGGGGCCCAGGCGGCGCAGCAGCAGCCGCAGCCAGGGGCGCTGACTGACACGCCACAAGCGGAGGCGGAGGCCGCATACGCACCGGGCGTTGTGCGCGCTTGACGGCAGGGCACGGCGGTATGAGTGCGTCTCGAGTTGCGCAGCGTTGCAGCGTGTGTGAGGTTTTGTGTGTGGCACCGTATCGTAGACAGAGAGCAAGAGGCATCAGAGCGGGGAGGGCTTGCTGGCATGCGACAGTGATGCCGGATGCATGGCAAGATGGCACACCGCGCACACCCAACAGGTTGGGAGCATGCGGGTAACGCGGGACCAATTCTCCCGCTTGCCCGCGGCTACTACCTTGATCTGAATCATTTTGCAGCTGCAGCTGCGCTGACGGCGCGTGTGGGGGCTTGTGTGTCCTCTGAGCTGCGTGATTACCCTTTTTCCGATCAGAGCTCGTATAGGCCAGAAGTAGAAGTGTTACATACATTGGGTCTGCAGCAGTGGTGGGCTGCAGCTGGTGCAGGAGGTCCACCACCACCACTGCTTGGGCTTGGTGGTGTTAGAAAAAAGAGACAGCCCATAAGTGCTCTTGTTGGTTCCCTCGCAAGCATCCAGGGTTGCAGGGGCAACGCAGCCGCCATAATTGGAGGGTCATTGTGCAGACATCTGAAGCTCATGTAAGAATTCACGAATAGGGTGATGCGGTACAAGCCGGAGAACCTTGTCTTGGTGGAGTGGTGGCTGTGATGCAGACCGGTGTAGGCGCACACAGTGGCTGAGCGCCGCATTTTGCCTTCTGCAAAGGTACTGCATGGGATCGCTACCAACAATTCATCCCACTTTAACAATACACTGAATACAGCTATCCCACGCTCGTGCTGTCATAGCCCGTCAAGCTGGTTGCGCGCCGCCGCGCGCTGTCGAATCATCTCCTAGGCGCAATGCATGCGCGTGAACCCGGCCACCTATACCTGCCTATACACTAATACACACACTGCCGCAGTTCACAAGTGCGGCCATCCAGCCCAAGCCCGCGCAATCACGCGCCCCGCGGCTCCTGAGGGCTGAGGCGCATGCACCAAAGCCGAACTCGGGCTCACGCCGTGGCCCCGTGGCCCCGTCACATGCTCCTAGGCCGGAATGGCCGCCCCTCCGCCCCGGCCCCAATATACCCAAACTCACACACAAACAGTACGGTAGTGCTGCAGTACCGGTATCGACATGACCAACTAACCGCAAAGTTGCTTAGCTGCTCACAACCAAAGACCATATACGCGCGGCTCCCTCTTATCAACACGTGCCACATGGACACCGTGCCGCACGGACACCGCGGCCAGGCCGCCTACGAGCGGCCTTCATCGGCGTCCGCCGCCGCCGCGTCGCCCGCCGAGCCACCCACCAGCAGCGGCTCCGTGCCCACCCGCGGCGCCTCCTCCTCCGTGCCCAGCACACTCCGCAGCTTGCCCCACATCGAGGCGCCACGCGACACGCCCGCGCCGCCGCTCACACCGCTCCCGCCTCCACCCATACGCGCAGCACTCAGCGGCCCCAGGCCAGCGCCACCGCCGGCGAAGCCGGCCACCGTCGCGCCAGGGCTGCCGCCGCGCCCGCCACGACCCACACCATTCGAACCCAACAGGCCGCCAGCCTCCTCCGCGTCTCCGCCGTCCTCCGACACGCCGCCCAGCAGCACGTGGTCGCCGCCGGTCTGGCCGCGCGGCCGCACCCACTGCGCCGCGTAGGAGCGCGGCAGCAGCAGCACCGCCCACAGGGCCGCGGCCGCCGCCAGGTTGGCCCACTCCAGCAGCCAGCCCGCCAACACGTACAGCGTGCGCACGCGGGGCTGCGGAATGCGGGGGCCAGGTTGCGGGGGTGAGCCATTTATGATTGTGTAAGAAGTGGGGCGAGTAGCCAGGAATAGAAGGGGGCGGGGCAAGGAGATGGGATGGCGGAGGGAGGGTAGGCAGGCATGGTTGAGGAGGGAGGGGGAAAGGGGAAGTGGGGTGCGTGAGGGCGGGCTGGCCAGGCAGTGCGAGAGAGGACACGCAACTGGAGCCGCCAGGTACCGCAACCCGTATGCTGCACGCACCGACACGCGCGCGCACGGACACGGCACATCCCACCCCACACCTAACACCTTACAGCCCCGCCCCGCCCCGCCCCCGCCCCCGCCCCCGCCCCCGCCCCCGCCCCCGCCCCCGCCCCCGCCCCGCACCTGGATGGGCAGCTCGAAGGTGAGCACGTCCCGCTGGCCCGTCAGCAGGTAGTGCCACACCTGCCCGCGCGGGCCCAGCACGCCGCTCACGCCGGCGCTGCTGCAGCGCAGGACGGTGAGCCCGCTCTCCACCGCGCGCAGTGTGTTGGCGGCGAAGTGGCGCGGGCCCACGGCGCCCCAGGTCCAGGAGGGCTGCAGCAGCAGGTCCACACCCGCGGCGCCGGCCTGGGGATGGGTCGGGGAGGTTACGTTCATGATTCTGTGAGAAGAAGAGACAAGTTGTAGCCATTGGTGCATTGATGCAGCAGGCGTGATGTTTCCGGTGACCGTTGGGAGGGGGGAGAAGGAAGGGCAGGGAGGGGGAGCGCGAGGGGGAAGGAAGCGCGTGGGTGGGTGGGTGGGTGGGTTGGCGACTGTAGCGTCGAGGTGGCGCGGTCGCAGGCTTGCTGGCAGGCGGCTGCCTGCGCCGCAAGGGTTCCGCCACCGCACCTGGCGTGTGTACAGGGGCCGGTCCAGGTCGAAGCAGATGGCGCCACTCAGGCGGCCGTAGGGGCTGTCCGCGATGGGCATGCGCGCCGGCCCTGCAGCAGTAGGCAACGCCAAGGCAACGCCAAGGCAACGCCGTGGCAACGCCCCCCTTCAGTCACCAGCATGGTGATACGTCACCCGGTGGCCCAGCAACCACACCCCAAGTTTGATCACGTTTCCTGTGTAGGCACACGTGCAGGCGCCCACCCCTGGTTGCTTTGACACCAGCGCCCGGCCACCCCTGGCATGCATGGCACCAGCGGCACCACCGAGGTTCACACACGTACACACATACACACTTCTCCATGTCTGTAAGGTACTCCGATGCCCTCTGGGCGGGTATCGTATTGTTGTCTCTCACAAACACACGCATACAGCCACACACACACACAGCCGCGCCCACCCGCGATGACGTGCGCCTCCACCAGGGGCACGGGGAAGGCCTTGAGGTAGTCCCACACCACACTGCCGTTGGGCGACAGCAGCACTGCAGGGGGGGCCGGAGCGCCGCGTGTGAGGCAGTGTTGAGGCAGTGTTGAGGCAGTGTTGAGGCAGTGTCAGGGCCATGTGCAGCTTGCATGAGGAAGAATGGTGGCGGTATGGCTACCGGCCGCTGAAGGTACGTGTGTGTGTGGCTCAATTTGGGCTGGCATATACACCCCCCCCCCCCGCCCCGGCAGGTGGCACCAAACGGCGCAGACCCACCAAAATGGTTTGTGGAGCGGCCCTGTGGCAGTTGACCCCCGAATTTCTGGTAGCACAGCCCCAGATACGTGCCGCCGCCGCCGCCGCCCTCCGAGCCGCCGCTGCCGCCGCCTCCTCCATGTACGGCCAGCAGGTCACGGCCCGCCGCCAGCAGCGCCTCCTCCTCGACGTCGTCCATCACGTCCACGGCCTCCTCCGACCTGGAAGCCGGGGGGAGGCAGGGAAGGGAGGGGAGGGAGGGCAGGGAGAGGCGTGGTGGTGGTGCAGAATGAGGGCACTGGGGTACAGGCTGGCTGCCGCTGTGTACGCTGCGATGGAGTCTACCTCAACCCAGGCACACGCAAGCGGTCCGAGCGACGCACACTCACCACAGCACGAAATTATCGCCGGCCAAGACGCGCTCGGCGGTCTGGGCCCACAGCCACACATAGTCGGCGCTGCCCACGCGAACGCTCTGCCCCACCACGCAGCTAGCCGCCAGGCGCTGCTCCCGAGCCAGCTGCGCCGTCACCGCCCTCTGATAAAACGAGTCGCTGTGCACCAGCCCACCGCCCACCGCCAGCAGCACCACCACCGCCGCCGCCGCCGCCGCCACGTGTCGCCGCAGCGGGCGGCACAGCCGCGCCCACGAGTGCGGGCTGCCGTCCAGGCCTGTGCCGGCCATGGCGGCGGCGGTGGCGGCGGCGCGGCGGCGGGCGCCGTCGTACAGGTATCCGATGTCGCTGGTGGCTGACATGAGGCCTAGGCCCATGGCTGCTAGGGGGCCGTCCACGGAGCCATCGTCGTCCGAGTCAGCGCCGCCGCCAAAGGTGGAGGCGCGGCCGTCCACCGCCTGCGGGAGGTACGGCAGGAGGGTTGTACATACCAGCCCAAACTAACCCCAACCAAGGCAAACTAGCGGAGCGCAGGCAGAGGCGCTAGCTGCAAGCGATAATACTTATGGGAGGAGAGGAAGAGGTGGAGGGTAAGGAAGGTGAAGGGGCACGCCGCGCGGTGGGTGGCCATGGGCGGGCAAACTGACACGCGGCGGGGCAGCGGTGCTTGGCATTCAAACGCTTTGCAGCACCGCCCTTTGCACACCTTGTTCGTGCGTGTGCAGATGTGTCCATGTGTCCGTGTGTCCATGAATCTGCCCCGCCCACGTCCCGCCCAAGTCCCGCCCCTGCCGCCCCACCACCACAATCACCACCACAATCACCACCACACATTTGCGCTGCCACCCCGCGCCCTCCGCCCGCACTCGCTCCGCCCCCCCCCCCCACACACACGCACACCTGCAGCCTCTCCAGCGGCGTGCGCTCTGAGGCCGCCGCCACCAGGAACGCCGCCGCCGCCGCCAGATCCACCAGCAGGTTCAGGCCCCACAGCCCAAACAGCGAGGCCAGCTGCAGCACCGGTGCCGAGTCCGACACAGCCACACCCTGCGTGCGCGCGGCAGCAGCAGCAGCAGCGGCAGCAGCAGCGGCAGGGATAGCAGCGGTAGTAACGGTGGTAGCGGACAGGAGGGTGTCCCACCCACCTTTGGCCACCTTTGACCACCTGGCCCTTGATCCCCTAAAGACCCTCACGCTACCGTACTTTCCCTCCTCGCACACTGCCGTACTGTCCCTCCTCCCTCTTCCCTCCTCCCTCCTCCCTCCTCCCCCCCGAACGCACAGCCTCCCCCCAGCCCGCGCACCTGGTCGTGGTCGTGCCCCAGCGCCATGCCCACCAGCGTGCCCACGCCACCGTGCAGCACCGGGTAGCCCCATAGCGGCACCACCACCAGCACACGACCCAGCAGCGGCAGCGACGCCGCGCGGCAGGCGGGCGTCAGTCCACGGGGGGCGCCGGCGGGCACGGGAGGCAGCAGCTCGGTGGCCAGGCGCCACAGCCGGGCGGCGGGCATCAGCGCGCCCAGGGTGGTGGCGGTGGCGAGGGCCAGGCCGAGGCAGAAGGTGGCGCCCAGGGAGGCGGGCGTGACGGAGGGATAGGACAGCATGCCCGCCATGCCGAACATGGTGCCCAGGGCCTGTGTATGTGTGTGTGTGTGTGTGTGTGTGTGTGTGTGTGTGTGTGTGTGTGTGTGTGTGTGTGTGTGTGTGTGTGTGTGAGTGAGTATGTGTGTGTGTGTGTGTGTGTGCGTGTGTGTGCGTGTGTGTGCGTGTGTGTGTGTGTGTGTGTGTGTGTGTGTGTGTGTGTGTGTGTGTGTGTGTGTGTGTGTGTAGGAAAGCACAGGAGGGGAACAAAGGGTCGACACTGTGCCTGCGATCGCGCAAAGCAGGAAAACGGCCCTAACACTCAAAGCCACCCCTAGCACGCCTTCCCCCCTTTCTACTTCCCACACCCCGCACCCCAACCCCCACACCGCCGCGCCTCGCCCCCGACGCGATATGGCTGACAATGCGACACTAGAACTGCGCGCACCTGCACCACAATGATAACGACGTGGGCGAAAATGCTGGACTTGAAGCTCCTCCGCGTGAAGTCGTAGGCCAGCAGCAGCACGAACGGCGCTGCCCAGGCTAGTATGCTGATCGGTTGCATAGAGTTTCCGAAGGCTATCGTGACCCAGGTGATAACCAACAGGCCCATGGTTGTCGCAGGCCGGGGCCCCGCGCGCGGAAGGTCCGGCATGCTTCTTATATTTGCGTTGCTTCTACAAGCTGAGTTTGCTGTAATCTCCTCTTAGTCTAAACGCTTTTGGCCACGAGTGCACATACATTGACTCGGTCGCAAAACATCACAGCGATTGCCGCGTGTCTCTTTACTATTAAGAAACCACAACAACTATCAGACGTAAAGGTGTTATCGCCACTTCGTCGTCCCGCGTGGCCCGCCATGCCACGTGCCGCCCTCCATTGCGCCTCGCCGCCGACGAAGTCATCCCGGCCCGGCGGCCCCCGCGCCCGCCCAATCTTCCAGCCCCTCGCAACAGCATCCAAGGTAAGTGCACGCGGACATCCCGCCGCTCCAAGCTGCCAAACACTCATGAAGAACTGATTCACAGGAGCGGCTGGAGCAGGGGAGAGCTGACCGCATGTCACGCCGCTTCGCCCCCGTTTTCCCGGAACGCCCGCCGTCTTCTACTTTGATCTATTTTATATAAACGTGTGTCTGTGAAAGGCTGCAAGCTTACATACTTGATTTCTGGTCCCACCATGGCGCGTGCTCGAGTGCTGAACAGAGGCATCCCTTGTCGCCCACAAGCGCGCCAACACGTACGGCCGCCGCGGCCCAGTGGCGGAGCGGCCTTGCAGCACCGTCAGACCCCTTCACCCGCACGGCCCCACCCTTCTTTCAACCCACCCTCGCTTCACCCCATGAACCCACCCTGGTTTCCCCCTCCCTGCGCTTCACCGCTTCCACCTTAGCAATGCGCGCCGAGGCCCGACCGGCCACACAGGTACTTGCGAGCACAACTGCACAACTGCACAATGCCTGCAACATGCAAAAACACGCATACCGTACATGACACATTTTCACGTCACTCTTGCGCGCGCGCCCTCATTCGTTCGGGCTGATTACAGGTTCAGATCTCGCTTTGACATGAGGTTGGCTCCGACTCGTGCCAGCCCAAACGACCCTACCTCCCCCCCTCCCCCCTCCCGCTGCATCTGCATCTGCATCTGCATCTGCATCTGCAGCTGCAGCTACTGCTCCCAGCCCGTCTGCGCCATGCTGCACCCCACCGCCAGCCGCGCCGGCAGGCTGCGGTCCCCGGGCGCCCGCGTCACCCGCAGCCGGCTGCCCGCGCTGTCGTACACGCCGTACTGCAGCTCCGCCGCCTCGCTGAAGGCGGCGGCCTCGGACTCCGACAGCTCGCCGCAGCACACCACGCTGTCGTCCGCGGGCAGTTGGTGGTTGTGGTTGTGGTGGTGGTTGTGGTGGTGGTTGTGGTGGTTCTGGGGTTCGTGTTGGTAGTGGGCCGAGGGGGCTGGGTGTACAGACGCAGCCGCAGCCGCTTCCTCCTCCAGCTGCTCGGCCGAATGCCGTACGCCCGCCGCCGCAGCCGCAGCCGCAGTGGCAGTTGTCGCCGCCAGCCGCGTGCGGGAGTGAGCGACGCGCCAGCGCTGCTGCCGCTGCCGCTGCAGGTGCAGGGCCTCCAGCGCCGCCCGCACCAGCGCCGCGGGGTGGCCGCGGCCGCGCCGCTCCCGCGCCTCGTCCGCCACACCCAACAACAGGTACCTGCGGGGTCCCGGCCCGTCCACACAAGATGGGCGGGGTGAGCAGCAGCGGGTTGGCCAAACGCAAAGTGCTCAGTTTAAGGGCGTGATTGAAAGGTGTCAAAGTTTAATCGCAGGGCTGGGAGTGGGGGGCCAAAGAGAACCAAACCAACCCAGGGTTAAGGCCAAAGTGCGCTGGGTGCGGGGTTGGGCGGGGCGCGCTGTTCACTACTATGCTATGCCACAGTGTCATTGAGGAGGATGGGTTGAGGAGGATGGGTGCTGGGGGCTACCAGAACCACACCCAAAGTTGATGTCAAGGTGCGCTGGGTCTGTTCCCGATAGGGCGGCGCCCACCCCACCTGAGTGCCGGCAGGTGCTCCAGCGCCGCCGCCAGCTGTGTGGGGTCGGCGTTGAGGCGGTACAGCTCCAGGTGGGTCAGGTGCGGCAGGCCGGCCGCCACCGCCGCCACCACCTGTGTTGTGTGTGTTGTGTGTTGTGTGTTGTGTGTTGTGTGGTGGTGGTGGTGGTGGTGGTGGTGGTGGTGGTGGGGACACGAGCGTGAAGGCGGGGAGGGGGTTACATTCAGCGGGCAGAGGAGGTGGAAGAGAAGGAGGAGGGGTGGGGAGCGGGTGAACTGGTGGCGTTGCAGTGCTCAATCACTGGCACCCTGACCCAGCGCCGCCATCACATCACCGCCGTGCAGTAACTCACCACGGTACTACACAATGCATCCCACTCCATCCCCCGATATCCCTCAACCGAAACACAAACCCCCACCACCATCCGCCACCACCCCACTACCATCACCCACGCCACCCACCATCACCCACGCCACCACCATCACCCACGCCACCACCACCACCCACGCCACCACCATCACCCACGCCACCCACCATCACCCACGCCACCACCATCACCCACGCCACCACCCACCTGCTCAGTGATCATGGTCCCGGTGCTGTACAGGAAGGTGGGCATGAGCGCCAGGCCCGTCAGAGCCGGCCCCAGCCGCCGCAACCCCGACACCACATCCGCCCAGTTGCCGCCCAGCCGCAGCAGCAGCCGCACCTCCTTCACCCCGCCCCCGCCGCCGACACCGCCGGCCCTGCTACTGCCACTGCTGCTGTTGCTACTGCGGACGTAGCGCGGCAGTAGCTGCACCATGGGCAGGGTGGCGGGCGTGCACAGCTCCAATAGCTCCAGGCTGCCCGTCCGGGCTGTAGCAGCAGCACCACCAGCACCCGCACCCCGGGCATCGGCAGTAGCACGGGCGCCGCCGTAGCCCGCGCCACTGCCACGTGCCCCACTGGCCGGCCGCTCCGGCGCCGGCGTGGCAGGGCCCGCCTCCCCTCTCCCCTGCCCCTCCCCTGCCTGCTGCTCCCGCTCCTGCTGCCGCCGCTCCTCCCCCTCCTGCTGCTTATCGCCTTGCTGTTGCTCCACCGGCTCAATGCCGAGCGCCCGCAGCAACAGTTCCAGGTAGCAAGGCATGGCCGCCCCCAGAGCCAGCCGCCGCCAGGGCCGCACCAACGTCGCGCCCGGCGGCGGCACCGCACCCAACAACACACCCGCCGCGTCGTCGGAATTCATGTCGCCGCCACCGCCGCCGCTGCTACTGCCGCTGCTACTGCCGCTGCTACCCGCGTCGGCTACTGGTGCCGATGCTGTTGCCGCTGCTGCCACTGCCGGGGTTGTGGGAGCCAGGCTGTCGCATGCCCCCGCCCCCGCCCCCGCCGCTGCCGCCCCCGCCGCTGGGGTCTTGCTCTCTCCCCCGCCGCCGGCTCTGCCGCCGCCGTCATTGGCGCCGCCAGCGGAGCAGTGGGGGGATATGAACATGGGCGAGCCCTGACCGCCACAGCTGGCGCCGCCGGCCGCCGCCATCGCGGCCGCCGCCGCCACCTCGGCGCCAGAGCGGGACGGCCCCACGCCCACGTCCACACCTCCGGCCGCACCCTCCTCCAGGCCGGTGCCTCCACCCCCCGCCACCCCCGCCCCCGTCCCCGCCTCCGCCCCCGGCCGCGCTGCCGGCGTCGCCGGCTCCATCCCCGCCGTGCCACCCGCCCCACCGCCCCTCCCACCACCCTCCTCGCCGCCGCCGCCGCCCAGCCGCTGCCCCGCCCGCGCCGCCGCCGCCATCGCCGCCGCCGCCGCCGCCGCCGCGCCGCCGCCATTCAGCGCCGCCACCGTCTCCTCCGACAGAATGGCGGAGCCCAGCCCCAGCTCCCTCAGCGCCGGCAGTCGGGCGGCCAGTGTGGCGAGGTAGGCTGGGTGGGACTTGTCGTACAGGAAGGCACGGGGCAGTCGCAGGGTGGTGAGGGCGGGCAGGCGGCACAGCACGTGGCACAGCAGCCAGCCCGCGGACCACAGCGAGGAGCCGGTGCCCAGCTGGGGGAAGGGGAGGGGGAAGGCACCCAGAGGAGTGGACCCAGAGGAGTGGGGGAGGAGGAGGGCAAGGAGCGGGGGAGGCGGAATGGGGACACGAAAGCTTTATCAACAACACTGGTTGTGCATTTAGGAAATCCCCACACCACATCACACACACCCATCATGTACCGCATTTCCAACCATCTTTGCAACCCCCGCCCCCCACCTGCATGAAGTCCAGCGCCAGGCACCTGAGCCCGCGCAGCCGCCCCAGCTCCGCCAGCGCCGCCTCCGCCCCCGCGTGCCGGTGCTCGAACGTCAGCTCCAGCCGCGTCAGCCCGCCCCCCAGCCCCGCCAGCGGCAGCGGCTCCCAGCTGCCCAGCAGCGGCAGGCCGCACAGCTGCAGCGCGGCCAGGGAGGGGAGCGCGGCGGCGGAGAGGGCGGCCAGGGCGGCGGCGGCGTCCATCACCACCTGAGCGGGGTGTAAGGGGTTGAGGGGGTTAACGTTGAACCAATCCCGTAAGGAAACAGTCGCGCGGCAAGGAGAACTGCAGCTGCACAAGGGTTGAGGGGGTAAGGGTTGAGGGGTGAAGAGGTGAGGGGGGTAAGGGCGGTTGAGGGGTTGAGGGGTAAGGAAGGTAAGGGAGTTAGAGGGTTAGAGGTGAGGGGATGGGGATGTGGCGGCCAGTCAAAACCCATGCTAGCTGGAGGGTGGAAGCCCACGGGAAGGGGGGGTTGAAAGGCGCACGCCTGGTGTCAGAGTGCAGTGACCCCGACGTGAGCTCTCCGCACCACCACACGCACACGCACACACACGCCCCCACGGGCACACGCACCTGCGTGTCGACCACCAGCTCGCGCAGCCCCGCCGCCCCCGCCTTGCCCAGCGAGGCCAACACGTGGCCGTGAAGGTAGTTGTTGCCCGGCAGCCTGCGTGACACGTGCGTGTGTACGACGTGTTTGTAAAGGTGTAGTGACGAGTGATTAGTCATGCAGTGCTGCGTCAAGGGTGCATGGCAATCTAGCTTTTGTACACCCGCCGAGCCCATGCCCCCCCCCGAAAGCGGCAGCTCCTGCTCTTCCGGCCTTTCCTGCCTTTCCTACATTTCCCTGCCTCCAGCCCTGTCCCAAAACCTACTCCTAGCAGGCCCGCCCTCCTGACCGCCCTCCACTCCACTCCACTCAACTCCGCCTCCTCCTCTCCACCACCACCGGCCACGCCTCACGCCCCCCACCCCACCCCACCACCACACGCGCGGCTCACCCCGCCAGGTGCAGCCTACTGAGTCGCGGGTAGCAGGCGGCCACGTGGTGCAGGTCGCGCGGCTGCAGCTCCTGCCAGCCCTGCAGCGGAGGAGGCGGAGGAGGCGGCGGAGGAGAAGGCGGAGGAGAAGGAGGAGGAGAACGAGGAGGAGGCAAGGAACAGCGGTTGGGGCAGATGTCAGGGGCCAGCGGGAGCGCAATACACGCAGCTTCACGCGTCGCTCGCACTGCAGAGGCGCCAGGGGCCGGACGCCCGGCCAGCCCACGGAACTCCAACACGCAACACGGTAGCCCCCGACACGCCGCGCTGTCGCGGTGACAGCGCTACAGGCAACCA
Organism: Chlamydomonas reinhardtii; assembly: GCF_000002595.2. NCBI lineage: Eukaryota > Viridiplantae > Chlorophyta > Chlorophyceae > Chlamydomonadales > Chlamydomonadaceae > Chlamydomonas > Chlamydomonas reinhardtii. The sequence goes on along the minus strand of NC_057009.1, from coordinate 3,340,385 downwards.
CCCCACGCGTGCCGTCGCTCGCGCCAACGGCGGCCCGAATCCACCGAGCCCCACTGCGCCTGCCTACAGCTGTCCCTGACGCTCGTGCACCCGCCACCCCTGCACCCGCCGCCCCTGCACCCGCCGCCGCCCCCACCGCCGCCGCCCCACCACCTCTGCCCCTGGCACCCCTGCACCCGCCGCCTCTGCACCCGCCGCCTCTGCACCCGCCGCCCCTGCCGCCGCCGCCCCCGCCCACCTGCAGCGACAGCGATGTGAGGGTGGTGCTGGCGCCCAGCTCCGACAAGAAGTACGACATCACAGCCGTGCTGCCCTCCCACTCCGGCCCGCCGCCGCCACCACCGCCGCCACCTACTCCCGCCAAGAAATCCGCTGCTCCGCCCGCGGCGGCGGCGCCGCCTCCTCCTCCGCCAGCGCCGCTGCCGCCGTCCGCCGCGGCGGCGGCGGCCGCCGCCGCCGCCGCCATTTCCGACAGCTCGCCGATGCGCCGGTTGGCGCCGGCGGGCGGCAGCAGCCGTAGTGTGAGGCGTGTGGGGCGGGGGAAGCGCTGGTGCAGTTTGTGGTTGTGGGAGGTGAGGGTGAGCAGGGAGGCACGGCACACGGCCACGGTCAGGCGGCTCATCACCGCCTCTGCGGTGAGGCGCGCCAGGCCGCGGGAGGCGAGCCGCAGCGCGCGGCGGTCGCGGCGCGGCAGCTGCGTCCACACGTGACTGGCCAGCAGGTCGGGCGGCAGGCGGTCCAGCGAGCCCAGCGAGCTGGGGGCGGCGGCAGCGGCCTGCGGTGGCGGGGGGCTCGCCGCTGCGCCGGAGGGTGGATCGGTGGTGGCAGCGGGCTCGAGGAGCGGGCCCGCGCCGTCGGCGGAGTCTGGTTGTGAGGACATCGTGTGTGTTGGACTAAGCAGGTGGTTGTGCGGTCATTCCTGGCGTGTAGGAGCGAGCCTTGACATTCAGGCCAGGGTTTTCTTTGTCAAGTGGCCAGAGCTTGTTGTGTACCTTTATGATGCAAGACTCTTCGGCATCACAGTGTTTATTCTGTGTCCACAGATAGGGAAAGTAGGGATCAACCAAGTCAATCGCCATTCATTCGCAGCGCTAGGTCATACGTCGCTCAAGACGCAATTGTTATCATAACCCTGATCACTTATCTTTTATGTTTCGCGTCAACTTTACACCTGCGGTGCCAAAACCTGACACTGACGAGCCGATGGCTGCGAAAGAAGAGGAACCGTGCCATATTGCACCATGCTGGTCCATTATACTAGATAATACATGGGCTCACTTGCGGCCCGGCGAACGGGCGGCGCTGGCGGAGACGTGCAAGGACGCGTACAGCATTATTCGGCACCGCCTGCAGACGCACGTTAGCCTGCATGTATCATCGGCACTGGCGGAGCACCTGGCGGGGCAGGGGTTGACACCGCTCAAGGTGGGCGCGCAGCCGGGCCGATCGATTATTCCCGCCCCGCGCACAAACCTCCGCACTAAGCAGCTGCAGCAACTGTGTTGTGCCTAGTGGCCGTTTGAGGGCTCGGGGGCGGTGGCAGGGAGCGCCGGGGCGGCCGCGAGCGTTTCCGCCCCCACCCCAACACCAACCCACCACCCCCCTCCTCCCCCTCCTCCCCCTCCTTCCCCTCCTCCTCCCCCTCCTTCCCCTCCTCCTCCCCCTCCTCCCCCTCCTCCCCCCAGACGCGCTTCCCCTTCTCCACTCGCCTGACGCTGTGCTTCGACAAGGACGTGATGGAGGAGGAGGACGGCCCGGCCGCCAGCAACGAGGAGCGCGGGCGGGCGGCGTGCGCGGTGCTGGCGGCTCTGGGGCAGCACGCCGGCATCACAGCCTGCAGGCTGGACCGTGAGTGGTGGGGGAGGGGAGGAAGGGGTGGAGAAGGTGGAGGCAGGTGGAGGAAGGTGGGGGAAGGGCTGTAAGTACTAGCCCAAACTGAACCAAACGAAGCTGGAACGAGCGAGCAGATGCAGAAGGGGTGTATGTGGGCGCCAGTCTCTCGTTCATGTGGTCGTGGCCGTCGATAGAGGAGGGGGGCGTGGAGGGAGGCGAGGTTGTAGATACCAGCCGAGATCAAGCCGAACCAAATGCAGAAGAGCGAGGAGGAAAGCTTGGGGCGTGGAGAGGCGGGGTTGACGAGCTGAGAGGGGGGACAACACCCACCGCCAGCGACGTGTGATGGAAGTCGGGACGGGACGGGAGGTGGTGACGGGTTTGTGTGCCGGGGGTACGTACGACCGCAGCGCCTCTCCGTCGCCCCCGCCACCCCACCCAACCTGTACACACCCGCCACACCTACCCAACCCCTCCCCACCCCCAAATACACACACACGCACGCACAGGCTGGGACTACCTGCCCGGCTCCGCCGCCGCCGCGCTGCTGTCCTGCCTTCCCTCGCTGTCCTCCCTGGAGCTGTCGGGCAGCTACCGGGTGGACCTGGAGGCACTTCTGCTGGCGCCGCCGCCCGGGCTGGCGGGGGTCACCTGCCTCAGGGTGAGGGAGGAGGAGAGGAGGAGGGAGGGGGGGGGAGGAGAGGCAGGGGGGAGGAGGAGGGGGGAGGGGGAGGGGGAGGGGGTTGCAGGTACCAGCCCAAAATGAACCGAACTCGAGGGAGGGAGGAGGAGAGCGTGGCCTAGGGGAGGGAGGAGGAAAGGAGGGGGAGGAGGAAAGGAGGGGGAGGAGGGAGGCGGGGGAGGATGCCGCCTCTGTCTCCCTTTCTTACTGCGTACCCGGTGGCGGATAAGCGTCCTCCCGCCCAAACCATCCACCCCAACGCACCCCTCCACCCCCTTCACCACCTCCACTGCCCCATCCGCTCGTTTTCATTGGTTTTTGGTTTTTAGTTTGGGGGGCTGGTATTAACAACTCCCCCCCTCCTGGTAACGCCTCTCGTCTTATCTAACATGCATGGAACCCCCCGCCCCCCCGCCCCCCCTAGGTGAACGCCGACCACATCCTGCTTGCGCCCGACCTGCTGCGCACCGCGCCGCCGCCCACACAGCTGAGGGAGCTGCGGCTCAGCGGAGTGCAGGTGGGGGGGCGGGGGCGGGGAAAACAGTCGCACTGCATGGAGAAATTGCAGCCGCATATGCTTCTGAGTGCGGCTGCTGTTACCGCGTCGGCGCGTTCAACATGTGCGTGCGGATATCACACATGTGTCTGTGTGTTTGCTGCTTGCGCAGGTGAACGACCAGCCCAGTGACAACGACCTGTGTGCGGCGGTGGGGGTGCTCACTCAGCTCACACAGCTGGAGCTGGTCACCTTCAGGTGGGCGGGCAGGGGGTGGGGGTGGGGGAGGTGATTTAGTTCGTAATCCTTACGAACCCAAGACCCGGAACCAGCCCACACAGCACACAGGGTGAAGGGGGGGAGGCGGGGCGCCTAATGGAGAGTGTGCCCTCAGACACAGGGCCGACGCGGCTCCGAGTCCGAGTGAGGCCGCCTGCGACCACTGCCGTGTCGCAGAAAAATGCATTCACACCTGCGCCTGCACTTGCACACACGCGCACACACACATACACACACGTACTGACACCCCGTTTGCATTTGCCGTCATGCATGCGCCCATGCCGTCCCCCGCCTGTTTACTTGCTCGTGGTCGCCCAACCTCCGTCTCTTTCCCAAATCGCGCAACCCCTAGTATAGTTTATTGGGCTGGGACTGGGCTGCGTGTTTGCTCTTGCTCGTCGCGCGCCGCCGCGCTAACATGTTCCTTCGCTCTTGTTCGTGACACTCCCCTGCTGCCGCTCTGTGCCCTGTTATTTTCTTATTCGCTCGTAGGTGAGAATTTCATCGAGGATTGGGCGGGAGCTTGGACTTAGCGGCCAGGAGTAGCGGCGCGGAGCTAGGAATCGTAGGAGTGCCTGGGCCTCACGGTACCGTGAGCACATGCATGGGTTTGCACCCTTGAGAGCGTGTGGACACTAATCCCCCCTCGAGGTTAGAGTAGCGGGGGTTGCGCGATTTCCGGTTGGTAAGACCGGCGGCTCAACGCAGCAGGTGTGCGAGGTAACTTCAGGTAACATCCGTAAACCGTCGCTTTGCTGCATCGCATACACTGTCTTTGCGCAACGTTTTCCTTGTGCTCTTTAACACACACACGTAATCACGGAATTCTTCCGTTTGTTTTTGTTTAACACACACATGTACCCACACAAACACACGCACACGCACCTACACACACACACACACGCTCTCTCTCGCTCTCTTTTGTCCACTGCAGCGCCGCCACTCGGCCGGGCATGGTGGCGCTGCGCGGCATCCACAACGAGACCCTGCGCGGCCACCCCCTGGCGCGGCTGCCGGCATCGCTGAGCCAACTCACAGCACTGCGCATACTGGTGGTGGGTGCCGCGGGGGGGGTGGGGGGAGGGCACCGGGAGTGGGTGCCGCGGGTGGGGGGTGGGGGGAGGGCACCGGTGGTGAGCGCCGCGGGGGTAGGGGGGCGGGGGGAGTGGGCGGGCGGGTGGGTGGGTGGATGGGTAGGGGTTGGCACTGCTGGGTGGCGGCGGGTGGTGCCTCCACACCTCGACCTCCACTTACCCGTCCACTCACCTCCACACACCTCCACTCCACTGTACCCCACCCCCTCCAAACCTCCCACCCTCTCCACTCTCTCCACCTCCCCTGCAGGTGTCTGACCAGCACCTGGAGCTGCGTGCCGCCAACGCGCTGCTGGGCTGCCTGCCCGCCCTGCCGCACCTGGAGGAGCTGGTCATGCCAGAGGCCAGGGTGAGGGCAGGAGTGGGGGTGTGGGAGTGGGGGAGGAGTGGGGGAGGAGGGGGAGTGGGGGAGGAGGGGGAGGAGGGGGAGGGGGTGCCGTGCAAGGAGGACTGAGGTTATATGTTTTGCCGGGGGCAGGGAGGAGGAGGGTGGAGTGGGTGGGTGGGTGGGCTGAGGAGGAGGCTGCAACCGGGCCCCCATTCGCCTCTCACTTGCCTGCCCTCCATTTGAACCCGCTCTCCTGAAACTCCCACACATGCACGCAACCCCACGCCACCCCCGCCCGCCCCCGCAGACCAAGGAGGAGGGCTGGCTGGCTCTGCAGCAGATGACCTCCCTCACCCGAGTGCACCTGTACAGCATTGAGCTCAAGGGACAGGTGGGGGCGGGGGAGGGGATGAGGCGGAGGGGCGGGGTTGAGAGGTGGCTGGGGCGGGGTAAGGGGCAGGTGGGGGAGGGGGGTGGAGTGGTGTGCGGGGGGGGGCGGGGGCCGGGGGAGTGGGTAACGGGCGTGCTGATCCATACAAGTGGGCAGGTGGGTTTCGTGAGCGTCGGCATCTTCCCCGCACGCCCGCGGCTGCATGCGCCCACACACGTCATCACAACACGACACACACATACACACACACACTCTGTCGCTTTGCTGCATCGCATACGGTACACTGTCTTTGCGCTATGTTTCCTTGTGCTGTTACACACACAAACACACACACACACACAAACACACACAGACCCGGCAGAAGGCTCCCGGCAGCATCACCTGGTGGCGCAAGTTGCGGCTGGAGGACACATGCCTGCCCGAGCTGGCAGCCATTTGCCCGCTGCCGGGTGAGAGCGGGGGCGGAGGGAGGGCGGGTGGGGGGGGGAGTTGGGTGCAGGGGTTGTGAGAGGGTGCAGGGTGTGAGAGGGTGCAGGGGTTGTGAGAGGGTGCAGGGTGTGAGAGGGTGCAGGGGTTGTGAGAGGTTGGAGGTTGTGAGAGGGTGGAGGGTGGGGTGGAGGGTGGGGTGCAGGTGGGGTGTGTGGGGTGGGCGTGACGGGTTGGGGTGCAGGGTGGGGAGGACACGTGCGCGTGTGCGTTCTGCGTTTTTTGCGCTTTGGAGGTGATAGGCGTACGCACACAATCGCACGCGTTGTCCCTATAGGTGTCACCACACACTCATACACACATCACCACACACGTTATTATCGCCACCCACATGTCATCTCACACACATCAACTTCATCCCACACATACACACACACACATCTTATATCATCCCCCCGCCCCACCCCCAGGCCTGGTGTCCTTCATCGCCACGCTGTACATGCGCTACGGCGACGGCCCGCCGCCCGCCAAGGACTTTGCCGGCATGGACCGAGTGCTGGCCACACTGGGCGCGGCGGAGGAGGTAGGAGTGGGGGGGAGGGCGGGGGAGGAGGGGAGGGGTAGGAAGGGGGTAGGAGGAGGGGGAGGGGCAGGCGGGGGGTGGAGACGACTGGGAGGGCGCAGGCATGTGGCGGGCGGCAGGGTAACGCACATGCTTGCACCGCTGCACAATATGCCTCACACACACACACACACACACACACCGTCTTTGCGCTATGTTGTCCTTGTGCTCTTTAACGCACACACCACACCACACCACACACACACACACCACACAGGTGCGGCTGTGGCTGGAGCTGGACTGCGACATATGGCCGGGCCTGTCGCGCATCCTGGGTCAGCTGCCGGGGCTGGCCGAGGTGGTGGTGCGCGCGAGGGCGCCGCACCCGCTGGCGGCGCCCGACCTGGCGGCGCTGCTGGGGGCGGCCACCCGGCTGCTCATCGGTCCACACCTTTCACTCAAAGTTGAGTTTTCAAGTCGGCACGTGCCCAGCAGTACTCAGCACTTGACTGAGCGAATTGTCTCTGTTCATTCACTTGTGGCCTTTAGCTGCGTTTTGCACAGCTGCGCCAACAATGGCTGAGAAGCCAGCCACAGTAAACGCGGAGCTCGTGAAGGAGATGGACGCTGCGCCGAAGAAGTACCCATACTCGCTTGACTCAGAGGGCAAGGCAAATTATTGCCCTGTATGGCGCTTCACGCAGCCCCAGTAAGTCGCCAGATGCCATCAGCACTTCTAGGTTTTGCTACGTGGGTGACCGCGAGTACCATAGAGCGTTTGCACTCATCGAAAGCACTACACTGAATGTGTTAGCTAGGGACCAGGGCACCGTGCCTGCCTGCGAGTGACTGGCTGACCGCTTACCCTGACACCCCCGCCTCGCTCTCTGCTCCCCTCCTTCTCCTCTCCTC
>NC_057009.1:3321728-3333282 GCF_000002595.2 Chlamydomonas reinhardtii | reverse complement strand
TCCTCCTAACCACCTCCCCTCCTCCTAACCACCTCCCCCCTGCCAGTACCTGGACATCAACAACGCTGCCATCAGCGACGAGGGCCTCAAGCCCCTGGCCGGACTGCCCCAGCTGGTCAAGGTGAGTGGGTGCGCGCATGCGCAGGTGTGTGTGTGTGTGTGTTTGCGTGTGCGTGTGTGTGTGTGTGTGTGTGTGTGTGTGTGTGTGTTTGTGTGTGACCCAAACGCCGGGTCCATCCCGTCGGGTCCACCCCAGGGGGGCGGGGCGCCGTCCTCTCGGTGGTGCCATTGCTCCGAGCCATGGCTACCGCCAGCTGCAATACACATTGAGCACCGCTGCCGCTACCACGCGCTAGGGGTGCAGCCCGCCCGCTGGTCGATGCGTCCGGCCCCACCCCACCTCACCCCCACCCCCCACCCTTAGCTAGTCATGAACGGTTGACCCCCTCGGCTTACCTGGGGTTGTTCTCGAGTACCCCACTGCACTTTGAATCTGGTTCTCGTAAGCGCCTCTGACTCTGACTCTGCCTCTGCCACCACTGCCTCCGTCTCTGCCTCTGCCCCTGCCCCCGCCCCCTGCCGCCCCCGCAGGTGTGTCTGGGCCTGGTCCGGCGGTGCGAGCAACAGGAGGGCCACACGCCCGCCGCCGTGCAGTGGCTTGCAGGGCTGATGGCGGCGCGGGGGCGGCCGTGCCTGGTGGTGGCGCCGCACCTGCTGGACGACGAGCTGCAGGTGAGGAGGGGGAGGAGGAGGAGGAAGAGGAGGGGGAGGAGGAGGGAGGAGGGGGAGGGGGAGGAGGAGGGAGGGGATGTGGCTCGCAGGTTTGCGTTGGCCGCTGTTTCGCTTTGATGTGTAGACAGAGGTGACAGGGATAGCTGGGGTAGCTGCGCTCTCCAAATTGAGCCGCAGTAGTTGACACGACGTTTGCCCTGGCCCCGCTCTTGCTCAGCTGCTGGAGGATTGGCAGGCGGCGGACCCCGGCCCCCGAGGCGGCCTGCCCATCTCCGAGGCCCTCCCGCACTTGGCGCTGCCGCTTCCCGGCGACCCAGCCTTCTCCGCCGGGCCCTTCTTCCTCGCACACCAGCAGCAACAACAAAACGGAGGCGCGGGCGGGGGCGGGGGCGGCGGGGCGGGGCATTATGGGGGAGGAGGAGAGGGCGCCCGCTTCGCGGGCGGCGGCGGCGGCGGCGGAGGTGGCGGCGGCGGCGGCGGCCCGGGTCCCGGCGGCAGCCCCAGCGGCAGCTACAGCATGGTGGACCCGGATGACCCGGTAGTGCTGCTGAGCAACACAGTAAACGACTTCTTCCGGCGTGTGGATTTGTGAGAGGGTTACATCATGGGGTTGCATCCATGATTAAGGAAGTGGGAGACGGTAGACCATCTTGGGGGACAGCAAAGAAGCAGGGGGGGAGTGTGAGGGGGAGGGTGGTGGGGGAGGGCGGGTGTTGTGCGAGGAAAGGTGTGAGGGAGGGAAGTGTGAGGGGGAGGGGGCTTGTCGTGTTGGGGTTCTTGTTCGGCGTGTGGTTGCGATCAGGCAGGCAGGCAGGCTGCGTGTGGTGGGGCAAAGGCCAAAGGGCCGTGGGAGGAGGAGGAGGAATCGCCAGAGGGTGGCAAGCTAGGACATACGTACAGACAGGCAGCTCCTGGAGGATACAATTGAAGGAAATCTGGACGGAGTGTGAGTGCTACGGCCATGCATGATGCGACCATGAATGTGATTACCCCTGTTGACACAATGCACGTTGGCGAGAGTTGGTGATATGAATTGGTACGGCAATGCACCGCATGTCGCTGCGGAGGCATGTTGACTCGGGATGCCGCGCCAGCAAATTGCGGTGGCGGGGCGGGGGGCCAAGTCAGGTCCATAAGGTCGTGGTGGAGGCTTGAGGCTGGTCCGCAGCTCACGTAGCAAGGCTGCTTCGAAACGGGAGTCAGAGCTTTTTGGTCAAATGGTCAGAGTGCATTGTGGAGCTTTTGCACACCGTGAAACTCCGTGCTGTAAGATGCGGCGCTTGGAACCAGGGGAGAGGGTGCTTGGAACGTGCAGGCTGGGTGGGCTGGGTAGGCGGATCAACACAGATACGAGGCTGGTCGAACGATAGTAAGGCAGGTTCGCTTCGGAACGTGGTCACAGCGCGGAGGTTACCTCAAGGTTGCAGGTCTTTTTTTATGGGTGCAAGGGTGATCCTGTAAGGAGCTTCTGGTTCGAGGGTGTACAGGTTGGACTGGGGCAAGGCCGCAAGGGCAGGGAGGACTGGGGAAGGCCGGGGTGCGGCGAGGGGGCCGGGAGAAGAGGCATGGGAGCATGTCGGACAAGTTGGAAGCGGCTGCGGGAGGGCCAGAGGGGACATATACCGTACTGTGGGAGCCGGCGAGCCGCGCGAGCACTGGAGCAGTCAGGGGGGCAGCAATGCAGAGACACCGGATAAAGTCATACATGCTGTGCGCAGCTAGGAGGTCACCTCTGTTACTGAGGCTTCCAGATGCTGCATACTCGATAGGTCCTGGCGCCCACGTCAGCAGCACTAGTGCAGGGCACAAGGGCCAGGTAGGGTAGCGTGGTAGCGAGGGCGTGGAGGGGTAGCGAGGGCGTGGAGGGGAACCCAATGGTGTGGGTACGGTAGTTGGTATCCGCGTCGCTGACGTTCTTCCTGTTCTGTTTGTCTCTTTATAAATATACATACGCTCGGCTCTGTCGTTGACTCCTTGCCCTGGCCTGCTCGGCAGTGCCGAAGCCTACTTCTGAGCTTCCAACTGTTTTCGTCGTGCCGTGCTTTTCCAGTTGTTTTCTGCACACGATAAGAAATTTGTAGCGATATGCCTGTACCCTTGACTGACCTGCTGCGGGTTCTGCCTGACGAGCACCGCGCATTCATCCTCGGGGACACCTTTGCCGCTGGCACGGCTGACTGCCGCCTGGTGTCGCGCGAGATGCGAGAGCTATTTGATGGCACCGTCAAGAACGTGGAAATCCACTTCACACAGGCAGCCATCGACCGTTGGCGACCAAGCACGCGCTCGCCCCTTGCGATGTTCCCCTCCTGCACGGGCCTGACCATCGCGCTGGGAGAAGAGGCCAAGTGCAGCAGCCGCGTGGGCCTCATTTTGGTTGGCGCCGCGGCGCAGGCGAGGCAGCGCGTCACGCGGCTTATCAGCGCCGTGCGGTCCATGAACATCGACGCGCTCCGTGTGACGGAGGCACTGGTCGCGCAGCTTCCGTGCCTGGAGGTGGTCGAGTTCCACGGGTCTTTCGACGTGGCAACCGACTGCGACAACGGCAAATGGCGGGAGGCGCGGTCGGCGGCCATCTTCAGCACCCTAGGCGCCTGCCTCCCCCGCCTTCGGCGCCTGCAGCTGCCGACCTCCGCAGGCCTGGCCGGCGTGGGCGCGCTGGCAGCCTGCCCGCAGCTGCGCGAGCTTGACTTCTGTCATGCAAGCGGCGGCCCCATGTCGAGGACTGACCTGTTCAGCGAGCTTGCCCAGCTGCATTCGCTCGAGGTGCTCTGGGTTTCTGGTGACGCCCGGGAAATGTACCGCTGCCTGACACCCTTGCTGAGCCGCCACCGGCCGCCCAGCCTGCGCACCCTGCGGCTTGAAGGAGGGGCCGCACTCGTGGTGGATTTCGAGCCGGCTCCAGCGGGGCAAGCAGCCGGGGCTGCGGCGGCGGCGCCGGGCCAGCGCTGGGGCATTCGCAGCGTGCGCCTCACGAAGCGTAGGGCGGATGGGTATGCGGATGCATCCTTGCAGCCCGCGCTGGGCCACGTGATACGCGCGGTGACGGCGGCCGCAGACGAGCTGCAGCAACGGATCCCGGAACTGGTGGTGGAGCACCTGGACTTGAAGCCGTTTGCTCACAGTGATGACGTGGCGGTGCTGGCGGAGGCGCTAGCACGCCTTGCCAGGCGCTGCGAGCGGGTGGAGCTCTGGGAAATGGTGTGGTTTCCCCGACTCCTGGGTCCTGCGGACATAGTGGCGCTGGTGCGGGTGCTGGGGCTGCCGCGCAGGCTGCAGCTGTGCCAGGGGCCGGTCGCGCGAAGTCGGCTGCTGCGGCCGGGTCTGCGCGCTGCTGTACGGCCGCCAGCAGCAGCAGACCGTCACTCGCAGCAGCAGCAGCAGCCTGGAGGGCCGGAGCGCCCAGGCGGGGCGGTGGCGGCTGATCAGCCAGGAGAGCAGGGGCAGCAGCAGGGGCAGGGGCAGGGGCAGGGGCAGGAGCAGGAGCAGGAGCAGGAGCAGGGGCAGGGGCAGGGGCAGGGGCAGGGGCAGGGGCAGGGGCAGGGGCAGGGGCAGGGGCAGGGGCAGGGGCAGGGGCAGGGGCAGGCGCAGGCGCAGGCGCAGGGGCAGGGGCAGGGGCAGGGGCAGAGGTCGGACCTGGCTTTGCGCATGTATGCGGAGCTGCACCTGGAGACCGCCCGGCCTTGGGAGGTGCTGAGCGAGGCGATGAAGCGCCTGTGGGCGGCGGCAACGCGGCGGAAGGCGGGAGGAGGCAGCGGCGGCGGCGCCGGCAGCGGCAGCGGCAGCGGTGGCGGCGGCGGCGGTGGCGGCGGCGGCGGCGGCGGCGGCGGCGGCGGCGGCGGCAACAGTGGCTTCCACGGCACTGCTGCTGCTGGCGCTTCTGACCCAGATGACGACTCAGATGCGCTGCCGCACCTTGTGATGGTACGTTGCGTACCGCTGCCGCCACCGGCGCAGGTGCCGGGCGGCTTCGGCCCGGCATGGGTGGACGCGGCCCTGAGGCTGTGCCTGCGGCGCAATCCACACCTATACGCCGGGAGGCCGCGCCAGCAGCAGCATGATGAGGCAGCGGCAGGGGCAGCAGCGGGCGCCGCCGCCGCGCCGGGGCGCACGGGAGCGGCGCGCCACCGCCACCGGCGCCTGCTCAAGGACGGGGCGTGGTGCCTCCTTGCGCCGCAGGTGGTCGCTATGGTGCTGGAGTGCTCGTCCCGGGCGGCGGCGGTTGAGCTGGCAGCGATGGTGAACGGCAGCACGGAGGAGGAGGAGGCGGCAGCGGCGCCGGCCGGGCCGCAGGCACTGGCGGTGGCTGCAGAAGCTGCGGCCGGCGGGGGCGGTGCCGGCGGCGGCAGCAACGGCATGTCTGTGTATGCGGCTGTGATTCCTCGCCGGGTTGCCCAGGTCTGGCGCCAAGGCGTCGCCACTGTCCTCCACAAGCTTGTGATGCAGGTAAGGTACATAGCGTGGGCCGTACGCAGCGAGTGTGTGTGTGTGTGTGTGTGTATGCCGTAGTGGTTGGGGTGCACATGCCGTCCCGCTGAACGTACGTCGGGCCTGCAAAGCCCATGCAGACGTTACAACAAACGGCTTAAGGAGGAAATGTTACGGTACGCGGTGACGCCCCTCCCTCCTTCCTCCATGCCTTCACACACACACACACACACACACACACACACACACACACACAAACACACACACACACACACACGTGCGCGCAGGTCCTGTTGGAGTTGTGGGACAAGTCAGCGCTGCAGCCCACTCTTGCCGGCCCGAGCGGCGGCAGCGGAGCTGCTGCTGGTGGCGGTGGTGCCAGTGGGGCCAGTGGGGCCGGCGGCGGAGGCGGCAGCACAGGGGCCGAGGGCCGCTGCGACGCGGCCGGGGCCCACCTGGGGGAGGAGTCGTTGAGGCGGCTGGAGGGGTTGCTGAGGCTGGATGCCGATGTGGCCGTGATGTGCAAATGGATTGTGTACTCTAAGGAGTAGTGAGGGAGTGGGAGAAACATGGCTTGCGCGTGGTGTGTGTGAATCACGGTCGGGGTCTTAAGGCCGGGATGCCAGCGGCGCAGTGACTGCTGGGGCGTGCGGTTGCTGGGGCGTGCGGTTGCTGGGGCATGCGGTTGCTGGGGTGTGTGCGGTTGTTGGGGCATGCAGTGGAGCCGAGCCATGCAGATACATAGAGGCGGTGTAGCAGGGGCCACGTGTGACAGGACTTGGCGCTTTGTCCATGGCTGTACATGAGACCTGCGTATATATCTTATGCGGCGCGGGTTGTTCATGGAGTTCAACCGTTTGGGTTGGATTGGGGACCCGCCCACAGACCTCACGCACAGACCTGCATGGCCAGCATTGGCAATGGCGGCTGGCAGCGACAGGCCGGGCAGGCGCGCCGGGTTAGTTGTATGTACCGCCGATCTCAATCTAAACCCCCATACCCGTTCCAGATCAAGTCACACAGCAGTCGGCGCAGGGTCTTTCCTTCCCAGCATACATTCGCACTGGGTCACACACTCCCTGTTGCACCAACTATAGCGTTGATGGTTGCTTGTGTAGCCGTGCATAGTGGACGTGGGGTGATGATTGCGTGCGCAGCGCGAGCCCCACAAAAGAGGGCGGACGCCGGACGGGAGGGTTGAATCCATTTTGCGAGGAATAAGAACCGCAGTTGCGAGGGCGGGAAAGGGAGCGGTAGAAGTGTGTTAAGCGGGTGGTTTTGCCATCCGGGGGCTTATACAGCATGACCATCGTGCGTGTTGCCACCACCAGGGGCCCACACACACTCCGGCGAGTGATGACTCTGCCAAGCCGTCAACACTCCTCATTCCGCGGCCGGCCTTTTGCAGCCTCTGGCAAGCGCACAACGCGCCTGCCCCCATACGTGGCAACAGCAGCCCCCAGGCCCCAACGGGCCCCTGTGGTTTGAGCTATGCAACACGCGGCAGTTGCTGTGCAGCCGCAAAACTGACTGAAGTGCCCATTTTAAACATCCTGCACATCTGCAATAGTCTGACTGACCAGCTTTGCTTATGTATACCTACAAGTCAAAGCTATTGACAACACGTCTAAACCCTGCATGTGACAAACAAACTTACACCAGCTGCTCAGTCCTTGTTGCCTCAACAGGTTCTGCCCCCCATGCCCAACAGCTCTTCCTGCTTTGCCTCAAATGCCCAGCGCTGCGACCTACTGCTCATACATTTACTCAAACTCACTTCTAGCAGCGCTTCGTGCATTGCCGGAACCAGCAAGCAAACCACGTGCAAGGCAAACCGGGGGCACAAAACCTGCAATGGCATACACTGGATAACCAAGCCAGCTGCACGACAGCCATCGCTGCCTCGGACCCAACATGAAAGCCAGCGAAACCCACGACACCACACGATGCCACACGACGCCACCCGCACACAAGTCACCACCAGGGCACCCTCATTCCAACATCGCGTCCTCGTCCTCCTCCCGCTCGGCGCGCCCCCCCTCCCCCTCCCCGCTCATCCCTCTCCGCCGCCCGCCACCACCACCTCCTTCTCCCGCGCCTCCACCCCCGCCCTGCGCCTCAAATGGGCTCCGCCGCCGCAGCTCGCCATACTCCCCCTCCACAAAGCCATCTCTCCCGCCTTCCCCCTCCCCCTCCCCCTCCTCTCCTGCTCCTCCCCCGCACCCGCTGCCTCCCTCCCCCCGCCTCAGGGCCTCCCACGTGAACACGTCCGGCGGCCGCTCGTGGAAGGACACGCCGGGCGGGTGCAGCCCCCGCAGCCGCTCCAGGATGGTCGTGCGCACCTGCACGTGTGTGTGTGTGTGTAAAAACGCCCCTCCGCCCAGGCCCCTCCCTCACGTGCCCTATCGTGCGCCTTCCTGTCTCTGGTTCCTGCCTGGGCATGGTGACGACAACTCCCCACCACCCTCCTTCATCCCGAATGCATCTCCCCCACCCCCCCACCCCACCCACAACATGTACAACGACGCGCTTTTGCAGCTGCAGTTCTCCTTGCCGCGCGACTGTTTCCTTACGGGATTGGTTCAACGTTAACCCCACCCCACCCACCCCACCCACCCCACCCCACCCCACCCACACCCCACACCTTGTCCAGGTAGTCTTTGCGGTTGAGGTTGGGTTTGTCGGGCTGGGGCAGGTGAGGTGTGAGGCGGTAGTCGGGGGCAAACACCTGCATGCATACATGCGTATGTGTGCGCGCGTGTGTGTGTAAGTGCGTGTGTGTGTGTGTGTGTGTGTGTGTGTGCGCGTGTGTGTATGTGTGTGTGCACGGCAGGGTCTGCAAGTGGTGGGTCATAGGCAAGCCCACGTGCGCAGAAAGAAGAAGCCAGATCGCGACTCCCACAACCACAAACATTCACAAACAAGTACCGCCTTCCCCCCTCTCCAACCTCTCCCTCCCCCTCTCCTTCTCTCCCTCCCTCCCTCCCTTGCCCTCCCCGTACCTCCCTCCCTTGCCCTCCCTCCCTCCCTGCCCCTCCCCCCTCCCTCCCTGTTGCCCCTCCCCTCCCCCGTACCTCGTAGTAGTCGTTGGGCGGCAGGCGGTCCGCCATGGCCGACTCCACACCTGTAAGGTGTGTGTTGGCGGGGTTACGTTCATGATTAGTTAGGGAAGTGGTAGACGGTAGACAAGCTTGGTGCAAGGTGTGTTTCAAGCCGAGACGATGTTGGCATGGATGGGGGGAGATCTTAGAGAGCGCAAGGACAGCAATACGACGTGCCCGGCGTTTGCGTGCCGTGAGCTTGGGTGCACAGCGCGGCGGGGCGGGGAAGCAAAGCGGCTCCCGGGAAGCGCAGCGGGTACCGAGCGTTGAATGCGGCATTGCGAGTGTGGGCAGCGGCCTGCTCAACCACACGGAACACACACGCACACACACACACACACACACACACACACACACACACTCTTGCCCCAGCCGGCCCCGCACCCACCCAGCAGCACACCGGTCTCGTACGCCCAACACCGCGCCACGTTCTGTAGGGGGTGGGGGTGGGGGTGGGGCGGGAGACAGAGGAAGTGGGCGATAGGGGGACCGGGAGATGCGTGTGATGCGGCGTGCATTGTGTGTCCGTGTGCGTGTGATGCGGTGTGTATGTGTACACGTCATGTAAGCCGTCCGCGCTCAGCCACACATCCAGCCACCCCCATTCCCACCCCCACCCACCCTCAACCCCACCCCCCCCACACACACACACACATACAGCTGCGCCACCACCCCGCCCCGCACCTTGACCTTGTAGCCGCCGCCGCCCAGCGCCAGCAGAGGCAGCCCGTAGGCGGCCAGGAAGGCGTGGCAGCGGCCGTGGCAGGGGATGGACAGGTTGAAGGGACCCAGCTTGTCGCCAGCCAGGGAGTCGGCGCCTGCAGAGCGAGGGGACGGTGCGCAGATGTGTGCGTGTGGGATTGCACTCATGCAAATGATGCAATCCTGCATTGCTATCGCATGGGCCTGTAGAGGTATGCCTGTGCGTCGGTCGCGGAGCTCGCTCCCGCCTCGCGCGTCGAGCCTTTGCATCGCGTGAACATCATGCCACGGGTGTCCAAATCGGCCACGTGGAAGCGGCAAGCAAGGCAGCCCTCCTGGAATTCCTGTACCGGAAGTTCAACACACTATCGAGGTGCGCGGGCGTGTCTCGGGTGGATGAACTTTCGGTACAGGAATTCCAGGAGGGCTGCCTTGCTTGCCGCTTCCACGCGGCCGACGTGGACACCCGTGGCACGTTCGCGCGATGCAAAGACTCGACGCGCGGGGCGGGAGCGAGCTCCGCGCTGACAGGTCAAGTACTCATATCATATTCATTGCTTTCAACTTTCGCCTCTGCCATGGCCCCACCCAGCCCCTGACAGCCCCCCTCCCCACAGCCCTTCCCCGACCCGCCCCTCCCTCCCTCCCTCCCTCCCGACACCCCCCACACACCTACACACCCACACACCCATCACACACCCCCTCCCGCACCGCTCTGCAGCACGATGGCCTCGGGTCTGAATCGCTCCATGACGGCCCCCATGACCGGCCGGAACAGCCCCTCGTAGGCGGGGTCGTCCATGCCGTCACGCAGAGGCACGTTCACCTGCGAGGCGGCGGCGAGGGAGGCAGGGAGGGAAGAGGAGATGGGAGGGAGGGGTTGTAAATACCAGCCCAAACTAAACCAAAACCAACGAAAACGAGGGGAGTGCAGGCAGAGGCGTTAGTTGCAAGCGATAATACTTAGGGGGTTGGGATGCATTCATGATGGTTGTTAGAGGTGGAGGCGTAGCCAGGAACAGTTGTGTAGCGGGCGCGTTGTTACGGGGGTTGCAAGAATGATTATATAAGAAGTGAAGGCGTACGGGGAATGGGATGGGGGGCGGTGGAGTGGGCCGGGGAAGTGTGTGGCGGGAGCGTAGTGGTGGGAATGGCGGCGGCGGCGGAGGCGGCGTGTGCGCCTGTGCAAGTGTGTACGGCTTGAGGTGCATGTGTTGGTGTTGTTGTTGTTGTTGTTGTTGGTGGTGGTGGTGCGTGAAGAGGACGGCGCAGGTAGAAGCTCTTGACACGTTGCTTCCATCCACCTCCCACGCACTCCATGCCCGCCCGCTTCCATCCAGCGCCGGCACCCCACATCCCCGCCTCCAGCCCACCCCCGCCCCCACCCCCGCCCCAGGCCCGCCCCCATCCAGGCTTTCTGACAACGCTGACGGACCTTCATCTTCGCAGGTCGTTACGCTCGGGCATATGACCCTACCCACCCACCCACCCACCCACACCCACCCACACCCATCCCACACACCCCGGAACCTCTCCGCGCGCCCACTCACCGCGTACCCGCGGCCCGCGCCCACCCCGCAGTCGGCCGTGTCGCCGGTGCCGGGGAAGAAGTTGTCGCCGTGCTTGTGGAACGACACAGTCATCACCCGGTCTGGGGGGCGAGCGCGCAAGAGTGGGAGCGGATGTGTGTGTGTGTGTGAATGTGTGTGTGCGCGCGTGTGTGAATGTGGTTTGATGTATGCTTGGACAGACATAGGAGAAAGGTAAGCCGAGGTGTGTGCACACGTGTCCGCCTGTGCATGGTGTGTGCGTGTCGCCGGGCCGCTCCCTCACCCCCCACCTCCCACCCCCTCACCCCGCCCCCCCTACCGCTGGTGAGGAAGGCCTCCTCCACCCCGCCCCCCTACCGCTGGTGAGGAAGGCCTCCTCCACCCCGCCCCCCCTACCGCTGGTGAGGAAGGCCTCCTCCACCCCGCCCCCCTACCGCTGGTGAGGAAGGCCTCCTCCACCCTCCCGCCCCCCTACCGCTGGTGAGGAAGGCCTCCTCCACCCTCCCGCCCCCCTACCACTGGTGATGAAGGCCTCCTCCACCCCCCCGCCCCCCTACCGCTGGTGAGGAAGGCCTCCTCCACCCCCCCGCCCCCCTACCACTGGTGATGAAGGCCTCCTCCACCCCCCCGCCCCCCTACCGCTGGTGAGGAAGGCCTCCTCCACCCCGCCCCCCTACCGCTGGTGAGGAAGGCCTCCTCCACCCCGCCCCCCCTACCGCTGGTGAGGAAGGCCTCCTCCACCCCGCCCCCCTACCGCTGGTGAGGAAGGCCTCCTCCACCCTCCCGCCCCCCTACCGCTGGTGAGGAAGGCCTCCTCCACCCTCCCGCCCCCCTACCACTGGTGATGAAGGCCTCCTCCACCCCCCCGCCCCCCTACCGCTGGTGAGGAAGGCCTCCTCCACCCCCCCGCCCCCCTACCGCTGGTGAGGAAGGCCTCCTCCACCCCCCCGCCCCCCTACCACTGGTGAGGAAGGCCTCCTTCACCTCCACCCTCCCGCCCCCCTACCGCTGGTGAGGAAGGCCTCCTCCACCCCCCCGCCC
>NC_057009.1:3228999-3321095 GCF_000002595.2 Chlamydomonas reinhardtii | reverse complement strand
TGAGGAAGGCCTCCTCCACCCTCCCGCCCCCCTACCACTGGTGAGGAAGGCCTCCTCCACCCCCCCTGCCCGCCCCCCCTACCGCTGGTGAGGAAGGCCTCCTCCACCCCCCCGCCCCCCTACCGCTGGTGAGGAAGGCCTCCTCCACCCTCCCGCCCCCCTACCACTGGTGATGAAGGCCTCCTCCACCCCCCCGCCCCCCTACCGCTGGTGAGGAAGGCCTCCTCCACCCCCCCTGCCCGCCCCCCCTACCACTGGTGAGGAAGGCCTCCTCCACCCCCCTGCCCGCCCCCTACCACTGGTGAGGAAGGCCTCCTCCACCCTCCCGCCCCCCTACCACTGGTGAGGAAGGCCTCCTCCACCCCCCCTGCCCGCCCCCCTACCGCTTGTGAGGAAGGCCTCCTCCACCCTCCCGCCCCCCTACCACTGGTGAGGAAGGCCTCCTCCACCCCCCCTGCCCGCCCCCTACCACTGGTGAGGAAGGCCTCCTCCACCCTCCCGCCCCCCTACCGCTGGTGAGGAAGGCCTCCTCCACCCTCCCGCCCCCCTACCACTGGTGAGGAAGGCCTCCTCCACCCCCCCTGCCCGCCCCCTACCACTGGTGAGGAAGGCCTCCTCCACCCTCCCGCCCCCCTACCGCTGGTGAGGAAGGCCTCCTCCACCCTCCCGCCCCCCTACCACTGGTGAGGAAGGCCTCCTCCACCCCCCCTGCCCGCCCCCTACCACTGGTGAGGAAGGCCTCCTCCACCCTCCCGCCCCCCTACCGCTGGTGAGGAAGGCCTCCTCCACCCTCCCGCCCCCCTACCGCTGGTGAGGAAGGCCTCCTCCACGCCGTCGCCGTGGTGCACGTCGATGTCCACATACAGCACCCGGGCGTGGTACTGCAGGGGGGGGGGATTAGGGGGGGATTACATTCATGATTAATTAAGAAGTGAAGTCGTAGGCAGGTACAGTTGCAGCGTAGACGGGGGAGGGGAGAGGGAGGGGGGAAGCAGGCATGACCGCATGACCCGTCAGAGGTGGCAGCGGTGGGGGGGGGGGTTACATCCATGATTATTAAGAAGTGAAGCCGTGGGGGGGGGTGCAAAGATTGGTACTGAGAAGTGTGGCGAAGTAGACAGGGGGCGAGGCGGAGAAGGTTTGCGAGGTTAAGGCAACGGCAAGAGCAGGGGGGGAGGGCAGGGGTAATTGCGTACGTGCGTGGCACGCCCAGCCAAAGCCTCAATGCCCACTCCCACTCCACTGCCCCGCGCCCGCCGCCCTCCATACACACACGCCCGCCCCACCCTTCCCCCCCCCCTTTCTCCCCCCCCCCCCCCAGCCCCACCTTGAGCAGTTCCAGTACGGCCAACACAATGTCGTTCACGTAGCAGAACCCGCTGGCCTGTGCGCGGGGTGGGAGGAGGTTAATTTCAGAACTATTTATGGAGATGCGGAGTTTTACCCTGGCATGGGGGAGGGGCGTGTGTGTGTGCGTGTGTGTGACGTGTAATTTAGGTGTGTGTGCATGGCATTGGTGGCAAGGGTCTCATGCCAGTAGTCTGGATACCCCACTGACCCACCCCCGCCTATCTTTCTCCCTCTCTCCCCTCCTCCCTCTCCTCCCTCCCTCTCCTCCTCCCCTCCCCTCCCTCCCCTCCTCCCTCCTCCCTCCCCTCCCTGTCCTCCTCCCCACCCCCACCTCGGCCTTCTTGGCGTGGTGCATGCCGCCCGCCCAGTTGATGGCGGTGTCTGCCAGGCCGTGGTTCAGGCGCATGGCCGCACCCAAGCTGGCGCCGGCGTAGATCTGGGGGGAAGGGAAGGGAGGGTAGCGGGGGGAGGCTTGCAAGCACGCATGGAGAGCACTCGCGCACTAAGACCGGGTTGGCCGCGACCCAAACAGCACCAGGGCCCGCACCCACCCCTCATCGAGTCCCCACGCCTCCTAGCCCTCCACACGCCTTCGCTCCCTCCCACCTGCCCCCCCAATCCCCACCGTTTGTTTTAGCTTTGACTTGTATATACAAACCGCACCTCCCCCCGCCTGACCCTTCCCCCGTCACCCCCCCCTGCCGCCCCCGCTGACCCCCCCCTCCCACACACACACACACCTGGCAGTACTGGTACATGCGGTCAAAGATGGGACAGTCACTGCCCACCGCAAACTGCTTGAGCGCGGCGGACAGCTCGTCCTGGGGGCGAGAGGAACGAGGCATTGGCGGGGCATGGGTGTGTGGGGAGCGCGTGTTGGCAGCCATGTGTGCGAGCGAGCGAGCGCGCTTCCCTGTCCCCGTGCATATGCATGCTTCCAGCCTTGGCAAAACGCTGCGTTCCGCGCCTGCCCCCGTCCGCCCTACCTTCGGGCCCCCTCCCCCCTTCCCCCCGTTGCCCCCGCTCCCCCCTCTCCATCCTCCCCCTCACTTCCCTACCTAACTACTTCCTAACCCGCTCCTCTCCCCCCCCTTCACCCCCCTGTTCCCTCCTCCTCCTCCCCCCTTCACCCCCCCCCCGTTCCCTCCTCCTCCTCCTCCTCCTCCTCCTCCTCCTCCTCCTCCTCCTCCTCCTCCCCCCTTCACCCCCTGTTCCCACCTCCTCCTCCCCGCTCCCACCTGGTTTGCGGGTGTGACGGCCCGCAGGAAGTCCACGTAGTCGGGCGTGTGGAAGGCCACCAGGTCCGACTTGCGGGCGGGGCAGGGCCGCACAATCTGAGCGCGCATGTGTGGTCGAGAGGGCAGAGAGCAGAGAGCAGGAGAGGGAGAGGGAGGGCGGCAGGGCGGCAGGGCGTCTGTGTGTGTGTGTGTGTGTGTGTGTGTGTGTGTGTGTGTGTGTGTGTGTGTGTGTGTGTGTTAAAGAGCACAAGGAAAACATTACGCGTAGGACAGTGTATGCGATGCAGAATTACGGCCGCGGATTACCTTCAGAGTATACTTACCGCAGCCGACCCACCTGCCGAGCCGAGACCATACTTACCCGAAGCACCTGTTACGCCCATCTACCTAACCTTGGGTGGGGATAAGTGTCCACACGATCCCAAGGGTGCAAGCCCATGCGAGTGTCCTACAACGTTCCCAGGCACTCCTAACCCGAATAGCCCGCCCGCTGATCGTAGCCGAACTCACCTACAAGCAAAGGGCGAAACGTTGAGGCACAGGCGAAGGATGTGTGTGTGTGTGTGTGTGTGTGTGTGTGTGTTAAAGAGCACAAGGAAAACGTTACGCAAAGACAGTGTATGCGATGCGATGTGTGTGTGTATGTGTATGTGTGCGTGTGTTTGCACGTGGCGCACGCAAGTGGGATCGCTACACGTCCGATGCGTACACGTCCTGAGAGCCGCATGCGGGGAAGCCGCCCGCCAGGCAACGTGTCGGCACGGCGACACACACACGCCTGCCCCCCCTCCACGTTTACGGTAGCTGGGTTTGGAATAAAGTTAACCACCATCATCCCCACGCCGCGCCCCACCACGGCTAGCCCACCCCCTGCCGGTTTGCCTCTCCTCCACCCCACACTCCCCCTCCGCCCGCTGCCCCCCGCTGCCCCACTGCCCTCCTGGCCTCGTCGCTCCCTGCATCAGCCACTGCCGCTGCCGCTGCCACCGCTGCCACTACTGCCGCCACTGCGGCGCCACTGCTGCCACCACTGCCGGCACTGCCACCGCTGCCGGCACTGCCGGCACTGCCTGTGCCAGCCACACTGTCGCTACTGCTGGCCCCCGCCCCTGCCGCCCCCCCTTGGTGTAAACTAACCCCTCGCCAGCTCCCCACGCCGTCCCCCCCCACAAAAACCATCCCCCTCAAACACATCCCCCCCAAACCATTCCCCCATCTCTCCCCCCCCACACACGCACATACACACACACGCCCCCCCGCCCCCCTCACGTCCAGGTGGTGCCACAGGTCGTAGCGGGTGACCAGGCAGTGCGCCAGGCGCACACGGTGCGGCTTCATGGGGTGGCCCTGCCCGTAGTAGAAGTCGCCGATGTCGGGGTCGTAGTAGTACGACACCTGCAGGCGGGCGGGGGGTTGCGGCATTGGGGGGAGGGGGAAGGAGGCGTGTGTGTGTGTGTGTTTTGGGGGGAAGGGGAAGGGGAAGCAGGGAAGGAGAGGCCGGGGGAAGGGCCCGCACCCCCACCACCTGCGGGACCCGATCCAAAGCCGCCGGCCCGGCAGGGCCCCAGCCATGGACATTTTCACATGCTCGTCGTTGAAAGGGTTGTGACTTAGCTCGGGCACAAGGCCTGGGCTAGTGCTTTGCGCGCCAAACGCGACTCGCCTTTCGCCCACCCATCCTGCTCTCCTTCGTTTGCCTTGATGCGTTATGATTTAGACATTGTTTGTAGGGGTGACGCCCCGATAGGTATCCGAGTTATTACAACAGCGGTGTTGCAGGAAGGTTTTCGTTCTTGCGTGCTTTCTATTGCTTGTGACCTTGAGTTCGAAGCGGCGTTTTACAGCGTCCGACTGCTACAGGACATGCTGGGCAAAACACGAAATCCGGCCGGGATGACTTGCCAAATTGATGCGGCAGTGAATTTCGGTGCGGAAGCGTGCAGTGCTCCTTCGCCAGTTGCAGAACACCACTAGACTACCATCTGCAAGCCTTGCCCTCACAATCTGACTGATACGGCGCATAACTAGCGCAGGCATATGAACACTCTGACGACGCCCCTTGTCCTGAGCGACCGTACTTGCAGTTTGGCTCTTCCTGAGGCTATTTGTGCGACTGCAAATTAGATACCCGCTTCGACGAGACGATTCGGAGGCTCTGGCGTGACTGTGACCAAACATTTGCAAAAGCGGAGGCAACACCTTCAAAGATGCTCGCCGCTTGCAAAGCGGCTTTAAGCGGGTTAGTTGTTGTGGCCTCCGCGGTGGCCTGCTGGCGCTGTGTGGCGATCAGGAAGGGGGCAATGCGGGAGCGGGCACTGAGGACATTTGGGCAGGCCTCCGGGCCGTTGCGGGCCGTGCCGGCGTAGGACAGGAGCGTCAGTGGACTTGATTCGCAAAGAGATACGTTCCGAGCGAGTCGTGAGCGCGCCGATGCTGGCCCCTGCGCCTCGAGCGTCCCTGCAAGGCGAACGGGGTTGTAGGTCTGGTGGTCTCACCTGCGCTCGGCCACAGCCACCACCGCCCCCGGCACCACCGCCGTACGACGCCCCGGATCTGCGCTCCACAAACACTGGAGTTTGACCTCATCGACGCAGGAGCAAGCGGCAAGCCCGTGCCAAGCGCTTTCGCCAAAGGGCCCCTAGCCCCTCCTAACCGCCGTGTGCACTTTTCACAAGCCCAACAAAAGCGCACCCGGAAAGCACCTCCTCCCGTGCTTCTCCCCACTCTCCGTTTCCGCCACCCTTTTCCCACACGTGCCATTTTCCAGCACGCACGGCTGCTCATCGCGGCCGGTCGCGCCCGGCCCCACCACGCATCCCCGTCTGACGCACATCACCTCCATCCCAGCATCTTCACCCACACCCATCCATCCCCCCTTAAACCCCCCGAACCCATCCCATCCCACCGCCTCCCCACCACCTCCTCACACCTATGCAGGCTAAGCGGCGGCGGCCCCGGCGCCGGCTCCCGCCACGCGCACGGCGGCTCCTCGCCCAGTGACAAGCAGGCGGAGGGCTTTGCGCGCGCTGTCAGCGAGGGCGCGGCGGCGCAGGTGGCGGCTTACGTGGGCGAGACGCGGTCGCTGCTGGTGTGCAGCCTCAAGACCCACCCCGCCAAGAGGTGCGTGCTCCGAGGGGCGATGGGTATGGGGCGTGCTGTGCTGAGCGCGGCCCCAGGTCGGTATGCAAGCTGCTCTCGCCACACACGCACCACCCCCCGCCCACACACCAACACACGCACCAATGCGCCGAAGTCGCCACCGCCACCTGCGTGCTGCAGTGCTGATTGCTCTCCTCTCCTCTTTACATCCTCATATAGTATCCCTTCTTGCTCACTCACAATAATGCTTATTCAAAGTATCACTTATTGCTTACACACAACCCCCCTCTCTCCTCCACCCCCTCGCAGCACCGCCTGGCACCTGGCCGCCGCCTGCAAGGGCTCCGCCGGACGCGGCCGTGCCGCCGCCGCCGCCGCCTCCGCCCCCAGCAGCGGCAGTGCCATGCTGGAGCTACTGCTGGCGCTGCACCGGCAGCACGGCTTCCCGGGCGGCGGCGAGCTGCGCGAGCTGCTGGCCAGCCCCAACAAGCGGGGGCAGACCTGCCTGCACGTGGTGCGTGCGTGTTTCAAACAGCACAAGGGAAAGCGTGTGTGTGTAACTGTGTAACTGTGCGGGGTTGCGGGGGTGCGGGATTGCGCGTGTGAGGGCACAGAGGAAGGTTGTGCGCGACGGTGGTGGCGGACCGAGGCGCTGACACCACTGCCGCCACCGGCACCACTGGCGTTGCCTAACGTACACACATACACACACACACACACACACACACACACACACACACACACACACACACACGCTCACATCGGCGCCACCGCACACACAAACCCCACAACTTGACACCCGCCAGGCGGCGGCGAACGGCAACGCGGACGCGGTACGACTGCTGCTGGTCGAGGCGGGGCCGCTGGCGGCGGCGGCGGTGGCGGCGGCGGCGGCTTCCTCCTCGGGGTCTGGCTCCGGCTCGGCGACACCGGAGTCCTCAGGCTCACTGACGGAGGCGGGGCCGGCGCCCGGCCGAGGCGGCGGCGGCGGCAGTGGCGGCGGCGGCGGCGGCTGTGAGCAGTTTCTGTTGCGGGCTGACAAGGCGGGGCGCACCGCCATGCACCTGGCCGCGGCGGCCGGCAGCGAGGAGTGCGTGCGGCTACTGCTGGAGGCGGCGGAGGCGGCGGACGCGGCGGCTGTAGCAGCTGCAGTCGCAGCTGAGGCGGCGGAAGGAGCGGATGGCGGCGGCGGAGGAGGAGGAGGAGGAGGCGGTGGTAGCAGTGCACTGACGCCGCGCCACGTGTCGCCATCCAGTCGATCGGGCTCGGCGGCGGTGGCGGCGGCGGCGGCTCGGTCGCCGTCGTCGCAGCAGCAGCTGGGGCCGGTGACGGCTGTAGCAAGGTGGGCGGCTGCACTCGCGGGGTAGCACAGCACTGGCGGGTGGGGGCCGTACGGCAAGGGGTGGTGGTGCTGGGCCGCGTGTGTGTGCGTGTGTGTGTGTGTGTGTGCGTGCGTGCGTGCGTGTGTGTGTATGTGTCACACGCTTGCCGTACCGTCTGCAGCGGGCGGCTGTGCTCATGGGGTGTGGGCCCACGCTGCGGGCCCCTGGCTCTCCCGCCCACCCACCCACCCACCCACCTACCCGTCCTTGACAACCACACACACACCGCACACACACACACACACACACATGAACACACACACACACACACACACACACAGGCTGGCTGGCGCCTCCGACGGCGCCGGCCTGACGCCCATGCACTTCGCCGCCGCCGCCAACTGCCTGGGCGCAGCTCGGCTGCTGCTGGCCGCCGGCGCCGCCATCTCCGCCGCCGCCGCCGCCGACGTGTTCGAGGCAGCCATGCCGTGCAATGCGGGCTGGACCTGCCTCCACGTGGCGGCCATGCGGGGCCACCTGGACTTCGTGCTGGCCGTGCTGCGACATCACGTGAGCGCGCAGCGGGGGTGTGTGTGGAGGGGGGGCAGTGGGGTTGCAGTGGGGGTTTGGAGCGTGCAATGGGGGTTATAGGGGGCGGGGTTAGGAAGTCCAGCTTAAGGGGAGGGGCCGGGAGGAGGGACCGGGTTGGGTCCAGCGGCGGGCTCGACGCTCGGGGCATCTCGTAGTCGTAAGCGGTGGAGTGCCTGGAGGGGCTGTGGCAGCTGAAACCCAAACCCTGTGCTGGTAGGCTTCGCACACGCGCGCGCAGAACACAATAACCATAAGCGCCAACAAGCTCACGCTCTCGTTCTCCTTCGCCCTTGGCCCCTCGCCCCGTGCGCGCTGTCGCAGCTGTCGCTGTCCACGGAGGAGCAGCTGGCCGACTGGAACCCCTCCGCCACCAGCGGCAGCGGCGCCGCCGCCCCATTCGGCCGCCGCCGCAGCACCGACCCACGGGCCGTCACCGACCGCCGCGGCACCACGGCGGCGGCGCTGGCGGCGGCGCGCGGCTTTGCTGAGCTGGCGGCGGCGCTGGATCCGGATCGGCCGTTGGCGGCGGCGATCAACGGCGAGTCGGCGCTGATGGGCCGTGACGGGCGGGAGCTGAGGCCGCCGGCCATGTTTGTGTGCCCCATCACCCAGGCAAGTCATGGTTGTGGTGGTGGTGTTGGGGTGTTGGGAAGGAGGGGAGTTGCCAGGGGAGAGGCGATTGGGATTGAAGCACAGGTGCATGGGGGTGGGGTGGGTGCCTGCCACGGCGTAGGAGGGTGCGGCGGAGAGGTGTAAGGGGGCACACTCCCACCCTCTCACCTCCACACACACGCGCACTGCCACCCACTCCCCCACCCGCAGGAGGTGATGCGCGAGCCGGCGGTCGCCTCCGACGGCTTCACCTACGAGCGCGCCGCCATCGCCAAGTGGCTGGGTGCCGGCAAGCTCACCTCGCCCATGACCAACCTGCCCTTCACCAGCAGGGCGCTGTACCCGAACAACGTGGTGCGCACAGCCATCATGGTGAGGGGGAGGGCGAGGGGGAGGAGGAGGAGGGGGAGGAGGAGGAGGAGGGGGAGGAGGAGGGCGTGGAGGGTTGTAGGGGGGTGAGGGAGGGTTGTGTGCGTGTGTGTGTGTGTGTGCTGTGTGGTAGTGTGTAGGAGATCAGAACGGGCACTATATGTATGCGCACGCAGTGTAGCGGTATAGGGTTTGGAGGGCTCGCTGGAGGTTTCACGCATGTGATCGCCTCACGATTCCGGACAATCAAGTCACACACACGCACTCCCTGTCTCCCTCTCTTCCTGCAGGAGTGGCGCGCCGAGAACGGGCTGCCCGACCCCACACAGCCGCCGCGCGGCACGGGCCGCCGCCTGGCCGGCAGCGGTGTGGTGGCGGACGTGAATAACGCGGTGGGACGTGGCGGCGGCGGCGGCGGCATGGGTGGCAGCGCCGGCGGCGGCGTCAGTGGCGATCCCTTTCTGTCGCACCTACGCGCGCATGGGCTGTGAACGGGCTGCGGGAGGGCTGCTTGACATGGGGGTTGAACGCAAGGCCGAGCGGCTTGGCGGGCGGGCGGTTGGTAGTTGTGTAGTCTGCCTAGTTGGTTGGTTGGTTGGGTGCGTGGGCGTGTGCTGGTATTCATTTTTTGTTCCATCGGGAAGCCGTGGGAGGCTGCCGGGCATCGCCGCATGGAGCCGAGTGGTGTGTCATTGTGGTTTTCCTGGCGGTGCGGTGTGACGTGTGTGTGACGTGTGTGTGACATACGTGTGACCATGTGTGGTGACGCACCCAGCAGCGACCGCTTCGTTCGGGGCTGCACGCAGGGTCCGGGTTTATCAACTTCTCCTCATGATCCAATTTCTTTGCTTTGACTTGTTGTTGTTGTTAGGATAACCATCTTGACCCAGATGGGTCTCATGAAGCACGAGGCTGCATCCGCAAGAACAAGCGGTGTCGGAATTCAATTGGATTGTCATGACTGCATTTGCATTGGAATTGGAGCACTGAGTGCCCGTGATGAGCATGCGCCAGGAGCGTGCGATGTTGCGTGTTGGTTGTTTGGAGGCCGCCAGACACACGGACACGCACGTCTGGAGCTTGTACGGCACCAACATTCACATCAACGTCAATCCTTGCGATTCAAGGCGACGGGGGTATGATTGCTGCTGCAAGGCGTTGTGTTGCAGGAGCTGCAACCGAATCGTATCGGCGAGTGGGAACATAGCAGGACAGGCAGAGACGCAGGTTGGTGTGCCGCTTCTTTGAGTGGACGGAGGGGCGCGATTAGGCAGTAAAGCGCGCATGCGTGTGACAGTGCAGAGTGGAGGACGGGAGCAGGAGACATGGAGAGCGAGGGTTAGCCGGAGACGTGGCGGGCGCGGAACAGGTGCAGCGCTTGCAGCTGTGGCTTAATCCTGGAGGTTGACCTTTGTGTGTTGGGCTGTTGGGGGGTTATTCAATCCTGAGGAATGCCCTATGCTAGACGCGGCGGACTGGGGAATTAGAGTGGGTCGGTGCGAGACCGGGCTTGGAGGCGCGCGCGCGTGTGTGTGCGTCTGTTCAACGGAAACATGTGCGCACGTGTGTGTGTCGGGAAAGGCTGGTGGCACGCAGTGCCGGTGCAGGGCCACGCGCGTGTCTTTGGGCAACGGGTGAGGGGCCCTCGGCCCTGTCCGTGGGGCAGTCTTGGGTCGTGCCGGCGAACAGGCAGCGTATGTGTATTCCGCCGGCTGGAGGGAGCGTTTGGAGCAGTACGGTACGTAGCAGTACCACACCAGTAGTAGTTGTCACTAGCATTACGGCATCTGGCTTTTCGGAATCTGAACATGCGTACGCGACTATCGTATCCGCGGTGAGCCACGATGCTGATACCGTTACGGGTTTTTCGCCGCGCGCGGTTCCTGTCTGCCCGGTGCACCACTTTGAACGAAGTACGATGTGTGTTTGTGCGTGTTGGGGTCCTTGGAGGTTTGAGGCGTGGAAGAAGTCGGCACGGGAAGGCCCCGCACTCGCACTAAACCTGCACCGGAACTCTCCTTTCCTCTGCTCCCGGACGTTTTTAGACAAGTGGGTATGGGGTGTGTGTGTGTGTGTGTGTGTGTGTGTGTGTGTGTGTGTGTGTGATTGTACGCGCGCGTGCATTTGGAGTACGAGTGCAGGCGGCGCGCGTGTGAGGTGTATGCGCTGGTACTGGTAGGTATAGATGTTCTCTTAAGTTGGTGGGCGGCTGCATGAAAGTGGAATTGCGGAAGGTGGCCATGCATGGCAAATGGCGATGGCCGTGACGCAATCGAGTACGAATGCATAATGCATGTATGGGGCAACAAGCAGGCGGTCGACCGGCATTGTGGAGCACGCAAGTGCAGGAAGTGGCGGTGTGTGTGCTGAGGTGGTGCGCATGTGTGGGTGTGAGTTTATCGCTGCCACGCACTCCACACAAGTTCTGTCCCTCACACGCCGTGTTGAGAATAATGTTTACCGCATGGCTGGTGAGGTGCGCTTCGCGGCGCCCGGGTTACAGATGCGGTGTGGTAACGGGTAATTGCGGTATGGTGACGGTGACTTGCATGGCGTGCGCAGAAGAGGGTTGGCTGCAAGTCCAGTAGCCAAGGACTGGCAATACGGGAATACTTGGACAGTGATTTGCATCTGATCTGGGGAACACCTGGTGTAAGCGTTCTTTGGCATCCGCGGAGCGTTTTAATGCCTACAACTGCTGGACACGTGGTAAGCAAGTGGGTGCAAATTAAAATGAGAAAGGGCAATGACGATTAACGACATGGGAACCCCTGATTGACTGGGTGCTGGGCGGGCCGGCGGGGTGGCCAGCGGGGATGTTCTCCGGCTGCTGTCCGGCCCTCTCCCCAAGTAGGCGGGGCCTTCTGAGATTCAAATGGTCCGATATACCGCCGGCGGGCAAAGCAACGGCCAATCAAGGGAGCTCTCCCGAAGCCATCCAGAGTCTCCAAGGTTCCACGCAAAAGCAGGCCGTCCAAGGGCCTGCAAAGGACATCCGGCCCCAGGCGTCACGGGCCAGGCAAAGTTGCGCTTGGCAGCTTTGTAGGGTTGGCTGAGCTCGCCCACCCGCCGCTTTTACATTAATCTGACGCCGCAGCGATTCCCACGCCGGCGGCACCGACGATGCAGCAGCAGCAGCAGCAGCCGGGCGGCCCCGCCGCGCCCATCAACGCGCGTGTCGCCCGCGGCATTTCGGGGCTGTTCGGCCAGTCCCTCCTGGCGGACTGCCAGCTGGTCTTCGTGCAGGAGCGAGGACTGCTGGGGCAGCAACCCGGCCCGCATGGCGCCGCCAGCAGCAGCACTCGCGCCCCTCCCGGCCGCGAACTGGGCCTGGGGCAGCGGTGCGGCGAGCCCCTTCCGGCGCACTCGATCGTGCTGCGCTTCGCGTCGGACAAGCTTGCAGCTCAGGTCGGGGCGCGCGTGTCCGCGGCGCTGTGCGGAGGGAAGGGTGGGCAGCAGGGCAGGGTGTGCGGGCTGGGCAAAGCGCTTGGTAGGGATCAACCCCGCCCGACCCGCCGTGGGCACGACCGCTTTCCTTCTAGCTCCTAGTATGCCAACCCCAAGGGGTGCGCCTATAGCTAGTACAGTAGCAATGCCAGCCCTAAGGGGTGCGCCGCTGCGCCTGCGACGAGCAATGCAGCTCCAACTTCGTGTGACGCCCCCCGTCATGCCCTCTGACATGCAGCTGGACTGGCCAGCTTCACCGGGCCCGGTGGACATCAGCCTAAGCATTGTCAAGAAGAACGGGCCAAAGGCCACAGCAACCAGCACCAGCTCAACAGCAGCATCGGTATCCGCCCCTGCCGCTGCTACTGCCATCGCCGCCGCGGCGAAAGCGCAGCTCCCGATTTTGCAGGTGATGGTGGGCGGGGAGGAGGAGCTGCCGGCGGCCCGTGCCGCCATCCAGTTCGCCTACACGGGCCGCGTGGAGGCGGGCGGCAGCGGCATTCGCGAGGTGCTGCAGGTGCGGCGGCAGGCGGCCTACCTGCAGATGGAGGGCTGCGTGGAGGCGTGTCTGGCGGCGGTGAGAGAGCAGCTGCTGAAGGCAGGCGGCGGCGGGGCCGGGGTGGGAGCAGCAGCAGGCGCCAGCGCCAGCACCAACGCCGGTGGCGGTGCGGCCTCTCATCGGCAGATGCCATCCTCTTCCGCCGTGCTGGAGCTGTACAGCTGCAGTGACGTGTGGCCTGACCCGGCGGAGGACGCGGCCTTTGCGGCGCTGCTGACGGAGGCCAAGACGCAGCTGGTGGCGCACTTTGGTGACGCGCTGGCGGTGCTGAACAAGCAGAAGCTTTATGATCAGATGCGGGCGCTGCCGGTTGAGGGCATGGAGGCTCTGCTTGAGAGCGACGACTTCGGCACCGACAGCGAGAGCAGCGTGGTGCTGGTGCTGGCGGAGTGAGTGTGTGGTGGCGGGGCAGAGGGTTACAGGGTGCGAGAAAGAGGGCTTGGATTGTACCACGGCGTAGCAAACACGTACCCTGCCGCATTCAGCCCTCCCTCGGTTCTCTCCTGTCGCACTGATGCATTTGTCGTGTTTTCCAAACCGCCTTGCTCATGATTTCCAGGTG
Organism: Chlamydomonas reinhardtii; assembly: GCF_000002595.2. NCBI lineage: Eukaryota > Viridiplantae > Chlorophyta > Chlorophyceae > Chlamydomonadales > Chlamydomonadaceae > Chlamydomonas > Chlamydomonas reinhardtii. The sequence goes on along the minus strand of NC_057009.1, from coordinate 3,307,946 downwards.
GATGGCCGCCAACCACAGCCGCACGGACGCGGCCACTCGCCGGCGGCTGTGCGGGCTGCTGCGGCTGTCGCAGTGCAGCCGTGCCTACCTCGGCTGGGTCCTGCCCGCACTGGCCGCGGCGCACGAGGCCAGCCCTGGCAGTGCCGGCGGCTGGCTGCCCATGACACGTGATGATGCCACCTGCCTGCTGACTTACAGCACGGCGATGACTGTGCAGGAGCGTTTCGCCATGAGAGGCAACGCAGCGATGAGGCTCTGGCCAGCAAACTGGCTCAGCACGCAGCGGCGGCGCCAGTGCTTGACCGCCGAGGGCCGCGAAATCAGCTTCAATGCCAGCCTGGCAGACCTGACGAAGGCGTTTGGCGGCATGAAGTCGTGGAGCACGGGACGGCTCGACCCCATCCTGGCCGACGCCCGTCACGTCGACCATTTTGCTGCGCAGGGCTGGGAGTGGAACCCCTACGTGGATTGTTGGACTAGTGATGCGGCAGCGGATATTTGGGTACGGCCCCGGCTGCCGGCGGCCCTGCGCTCTCGCGCTACTGCCGGGGCAGCGGCGGGAAACACGCTCCTGCTGGATGGAGCCGTCGTGGCGGTCCCCCGGCTGCGGATTACCGTGCGCGGAGCTGGTGTACATCCGTCGTGGTCGGGTGCATTTGGTGGCAGTGACGTTATAAAGATTGGGGCCAGCAGGGGTTGGGCCACCGCCCTGGAACTGAAGGAGGCGCCCGCTGACCAGCCGGCGGGCGGTACCGCCAGCGGCCCCACCAGCGGCAGTGCCAGCAGCTCTGGTGTGGTGGCGGCGCGCTGGTCGCGCTACCTGCTGTGCGGTGTGCGACTCACCGGCAGCGTCACGCTGCTGCTGCCGCCGTTGCTGTTGCTGTAGTAGTCGCACGTGCCGCACGGTCATCAGGTGCATGGCGGCAACGATGGACTGCACGCGAGGATGTATGCATGCATCCTCGCGTGCCACCATATGGTGGCTTGTGTTGGCATGTGCGTGGCATGCATGAAGAAATGCGTGTCCTGGCAGAAGCATGGACGGACACTCGTTCGCTCGGGCAAGACTAGTGATGAGACCTCGTGGGATGCTGCACGGGAGTAGCGCGGAACAGTTGACGCCTGAGGCACGTTCACTTTTGCACGTGGACTGTAGCTACACGGGTGCATGCATGACAGGTAACCTGCGTATCTGCGGGTGGGTTAGTTGGCGTATTGTGTCAGCAGTGTACGGGAAGGGGGGTCAGCTGGCCGGGGCGAGTTGGCGAGTTTGTAACTTTGCACAGGGTGCTGCCCTGCCGGCTTGAGAGCTCACTAACGGGTACGAGCCACGTGCTGCCCTGTTGTGCGACATTCTTGGGAGCCGGGGAAGAGACCCAGCACTGGGGAAGAGACCCCCGCAATGGGTTCAATGGCGGTAGGTGCTGTCGTGTCGTGTCATAACGTGGGGTCGTGAGATCTCGGGCTAGTTGCGACGCATGTGCTCTGATGTGCACTCAGCAGTCGTGTCACGCACGTCATGTCATCATGTGGGGTGGTGAGGACTCAGCTTGCAACGCCATGTCTGGTGCAGTGGTGCAAGTGGCAACCTGACGCGCGTGCTGCTGCGGCTGACACACGGCTAGGCCGTGGCTTATTGTTGGCCTGTTGAGGTTGCGGTACCAGCAGGGTTGTACCTGTGGGCACTGCTTCGTACGTACGTACGCACTGCTTTGTACGCAGAGCCGCGGACTCATGGTACGTGCTGGTGTACGGGGATTGCTGGTGGGAGAGGGCTGGGCTGAAAAGCGCAGCTGCGTGAAATGCGCCTATGCGCCACCGTTCGGTCAGTGTCCCTCTTCCTGATGCGTGGGGCGGGAACAGCTGTAATCTCAACAAGGCCCGCACCGCCATGCCAACCACTCAGCGGGGAACGCACCCCTGATGCACCACCACAATAAGCCGTAACATCGCAGGGGCAGCACATCCGATTACACACATCCTCATTCTTCCGGGCTACGTACGGTACGCTCACCCCTGGGGGCTCTTGATCCACATACCGTGCGCTCACCACTCACGCTCTCATGTCCTGTTGGATCACACGCAACCAGCAGCCCACCTGCTCCTGCCCGCGGGCTGCACTGCAAGTAAGTGGGTAGGCATGCATGTGCACCACCATCTCGCCGTACGTCTCGCCGTACGTCTCACCACGTCGACATCGCTCAGCCCACCCAGCCCACTCTTCCCTCCCTGCTCACCCTGCTCACGCCGTCACCGCTCCCGCAACTCCCGCATCCAACCACCCACCTACACTAATACACTACCGCCCAATCACACCACCACGCCCTCCTCCCGCCCCTTGCCCGCCCCCTCACTCCCCCCCGCCTGTGCCTCCGCCTGTGCCTCCGCCAAGCACGCATCCAGCGCCGCCGCCAGGCACCCCGCCAGCCAGTCCGCCCGCTCCCTGGGCGCAGAGGGCGGCAGCATCAGGTACACCACACTGCCCAGCGGCCGCGCGTAGATGCCGTGCTCCGACCGCAGCCGCCGCACCACCGCCGCCGAACTGACGGCTGCGTAGCGCGCCGCCGAGCCGGCACCTGGCGCTGCTGCTTGCGCTGCTGCTTGCGCTGCTGACGTGGATGGGGAGGATGGGGAGGATGGCGAGGAGGGGCAGCTAGAGCTGGGGGAGGTGGCTGGGGAGGTGGTTGGGAAGGAGGTGGGGGAGGTGGTTGCGGAGGTGGTTGGGGAGGAGGTGGGGGTGGAGGCGGGCGCCTGCCGCACCTCCACTGCCAGCACGGTGCCCAGCGCCACCACGCGGCTGACCAGCGGGTGGTGCGACAGCGCAGCCACCACACCCTGCGTTTGCGTTTGCGTGTGCATGAGGGAAGCTTGTAGGGTAAATGGGGGCACACCTTGCGCGCAGAACGTGCAGGTGAAGCGGCCTGCCCCACATGGGACCAACTGACCAAGTGCTCCCAGAGCCGCAGGCCGCAGACACTGAGGGCATGCAAACACCTCTTCGCTCTGCATAAACAACAATTATTCCCAAACAAAGCAAAAGAACTGACCTTCTCATCAAACAGCGGCAGCAGTCGGCCGCACGGCGCCACGCAGGCTGGGCTCTTGCCGCAGCAGCCGGCGCGGCCGGGCGCGCAGAGGTTGGGGTTGGTGGCGGGGTCGGTGAGCAGCTGCAGGGCGGCGGCGGCGGCGGCGGCGCCGATGGGGTAGGCGGTGTAGGAGTGGCCGTGCAGGAGCGCGAACAGCTGCGGGGGCGGCAGTGGCGGTGGGGGGGCGGTGGGGAGAAAGTCAGGCGGGTTTCATTCATGACTAGTTATAGGACCCGTCGTGCCGGCCGCAGTGCTCTTAGTCACAGCGCCTCACTCTCTTATCCTCTCGCCAGTCCCTCACGTTCCATTCCCTCCACCCGTCATCCCCCTCACCCCCTTTGCCCCGCCTCCCTCCTCCCTCCCCCCTCCCCCCTCCCCCCTTACCACCCCTCTCACCCTCCCCCTGCGCTTGCCCGCGAGGCCGGCCCCACCTTGCTCGGGCCCGAGAACGCCTCAAACACCTCCCGGCTCGCCAGCGTCACCGCCAGCGGCGCCGCGCCGGCCGTCAGCAGCTTGCCGTAGCAGGCGATGTCGGGCGTGACGCCCAGGGCCGCCGCCGCCGACACGTGGCCCACACGCAGCAGCCCCGTGAACACCTCATCCAGGATGAGCGGCAGGCGGCGGCCGCGCACCACCTGTTGAGGGGATGGGGCGGGAGCGGGAGGTGCGGGCGCGAGGATGGAGCAGGCAAGGGAGGGAAGAGAGGGAGCGAGGGGCGGAAATGTTGGGAGGCTTCCCTAATTTCACCGCACGCAAAACAGAGGTATGCTGTAGTTACACACAAGCATGCACACGCACGCAAACACACAAACACACACACACACACATACACTCACACTCACACACATACACACGCACACGCATACACGCACCTGTGCCAGGGCCCTCTGGAAGCCCGGCTCAATGAGCAGCATGCCCCCCGCGCCCTGCAGCAGCGGCTCCATAATGCAGGCAGCCAGACGGCCCGGGGCGGCCGTAGCTGCAGCTGCAGCAGCGCCAGCAGTGGCTGTAGCAGCACCGCTGGCTCGGGCTGATGCAGCTGCCTCAGCCGCCGCCGCCGCCTGCGCCTTGAGACCCGCCTCGAATTCGTCAATGGCCGACTCGATGTAGGCCGTGTAAGCTGCATGCAGCTGGCTGCTGCCGGTGCTACTGGCGGTGCTGCTACTGCCGGTGCTGGTGCTACTGCCGGCCATGAGCTCCTCCAGGGAGTCCCAGCTGGGCAGGGGGCCGGGGTGGTGGCGGCGCAGCCAGGCGGGCGGCTCCTGCAGCTGCCAGCGACCCTGGGGGTTGGGGATTCGGAATGGGGGAGGTGGGGAGCAGGTGTGGGGGAGGTGGGTGGCACGTCAGTGCTAGCACAGCACGGCAATGGCTCCATGACCCAGCCCGGCCCAACGCCCATCAACGTCACCCCTCCTCCTCCTCCCCCCCCCCCCGCCCCGCTTCCCCCACCTGGCTCATGCCCACGTAGGGCGGCTCCAGGAACAGCCCCCTGCCTCGGTACCAGGGCGCCTGCAGCCGCCCGTTGAACACACTGGGCGCCACGCAGTCCTGCGCGCCCAGCGTGTCGCCGTGGTAGGCCCCCGCCAGACCCAGCACCAGCAGCTCGCCCCCGCTGCTACTGCCGCTACTGCTGCTGGTGCTGGTGGTGCTGGTGCTGCTACTGCCGGTGCTGTCGGGGCTGGTACTGCCGGGGCTGTCCAGCCCCAGCTCCCCGCGGTCCGCCAGGAACTTGCGGAAGGCCATCTTCAGAGCCACCTGCAAACGCGCAAACGCACACATACACACACATGCAAACACACGCTTTGTTTTGTTGCTTTTCCAACACATGCATGGACGCCTACGGATGCATTTCGGGGCTGAGAGGTCGCTCGCCGATCGCCGGAAACATGGGGGCGTGTGTGTGTGGGTATGAGTGCCGTAGCGCAACGGGGTCGGCGCGTTCAACCTTTCCATCAAATCGTATCACGCGCGAACATTGGTCCGGTTGCTTCCGGTTGCACTTCGAACAGCCGCGCACTCCGACCCTCTCCCCCCCAAAACACACCCGCGCACCTCAATGGCCGTGCTGCCATCGTCCGAGTAGAACACGCGCTCCGCCCAGCCCGCGCCCGGCCCGCGCGGCCCCAGCAGCGCCGCCGCCGCCGCCAGCGCCGGCTCGTGCGCAACCTCGGGAAACAGCACGTGCAGGTAGCGCCCCGCCGCCGCGCCCACCGCCCGAGCCAGCTCCGGCTGCAGCTCCGACGTCGCCGCCTGCGTCCACCAGCTACAGCTGCCGTCGTACAACGGAGTCAGTGAGGCGGCGGCGGCGGCGCCGCCGCCGGCTGTAGCTGGTTGTGGCGCCGCCGGCGGGCTGAGTGCCATCCAGGTGTCGCCACAGCGGCTGTCAATGACTGTGGCGGCGGCGCCGGGCGCCAGGCTGGCGTGCTGCGTGAAGGGCCACCACAGCTGCGCCTCAGCGGCGGCGGCCGCCGCCGCCAGCCGCGTCAGTCGGGCGGCGTGGCGGCGCTGTAGCGCCTCCAGCAGGTGTGTGAAGGCGGGGCGGGAGGCGGCCAGCCAGGAGGTGAGGGAGGCGTCCAGGCCGTCGCGGCGGACGTCGTGGCCCTGGGGGGGGGGGTTGTATAGACCAGCCCAAACTAAACCAAAACCAACGAAAACGAGCGGGGTGCAGGGGGAGGGGGCAGCCGTTCGGGAGTTGCAAAGATGATTGGGAAAGCTGTATAAGATGCACTGAAGAGCGGCCGTAAAGGGGGGATACATTCATGATCAATCAAGTATAAGGGGTGGGAGCGCGGGTGTTTGGGTGTACCCGAAGGAGGGCGGCATGGGCGGCTCCACGGCTTGATGGGAGCACGCGTTGTCAAAAACAGCACAGAGAACGCATGTTGGCACGACAGTAGCAGCGCACTCCAAAGGCAAAGCGTGTCCGCCCCCACTCGGCATTGACCGTGCCGACCACACGCCCGCACACACACACGCACTCGAGTATATGGATGTCCCCCGGGGGGCTGGTTTCGGACAGCCGACGCGGCCACTGCGGCCGCGAGCATGCCTAGCCTCGGTGCCGCCGTGGAGTGGGGAGCGGGAGGCCAGCTCCCGCCAGCCCACGGCGCCACACACTCGTACACACTAGCCCACGTCCAGCAGTTCGGGGGGTTCGCTGCTTTCTAGTGCTCCGCAACCGACGCCCGCCGACTTGACCCCATGCAGCCGATGACTCCTTATAAGTTTCTCGACGACCACAGCCTCGCTCTCTTTTCCCGCAATCATTAGCGGGCCGGGACTGGGATGCGTGTCTTAGCTTGCTTGCTGCACGCCGCCCTTAACATCGCTGTCGCCATGTTCCCTGCTCGTGACACTTGCTCGCTGCCGCCCCTGTGCCTGCAATTCCTCTATCACCCGTAGGTGAGCTCGACTACGACCAGCGGGCGGGAATCAGGGCATTAGGCGTGCTGGGTCACCGTTGTAGCGCGCCCAGGGCGCGGCGCATACAATGCATATGGGTGCCACTCGGGGTCAGGTCGTTCGTCGATCGCCCGAGGGGGGGTTCCAGGCTTTTTGCGGGCAAGTATGACTACCGGGGTCGACGCGGCTACAAGACGCTCGGTATCGGTAGGTATCCGTAAGTAACTCCGTCGCGCCGTCTGGGCGGGCTTCGTTTTGTTGTTTTCTTTTCAACACACGCACTCGCACCTCGGGCGCGGCGCCGCAGCCCGGCACTGCCACCACCTCGGGCGGCGGCGCTCCCAGTCTGTGCAGGGCGGCTGCGGGGTGGGACAGGTGGGCGCGCAGGAAGGCGGCGTTGTCCAGTGCCACCTGGGGGCCGCCCGCCGCGTAGGACTGGGACTGCAGGGGGGGGCGGGGGGTTACATTCATGATTAGTGAAGGAAGTGGGGGCAGGAAGGGTTGGGGGAGGGGCAGGTGGGGAGGGGCAGATGGGTTGGGGCAGGAGCGGGTGGGTGGGTGCACGAGGCGGTGCCTGAGTGCCTGACCCACACCGGCCACGCGGCTTTCCATCGTACCACTCCTCATCCACATCCACCCCTGGGCCTCGCTTAAGATGGCGCAAACTGCCCTCATCCACATTCCTCCTCCTCCCTCCTCCTCCCTCCTCCTCCCATCCCTCCTCCCATCCCTCCTCCCCATCCCTCCTCCCATCCCTCCTCCCCATCCCCCTCCTCCCCCCCTCACCTGCCCCACCAGCACCACCGCCTCCACCTCCCAGCCTCGCGCCACCAGGCTGTCGTAGGCGGACAGGGTGGCCGCGATGCCGCCCAGCCGCGGGTCGCCCACCAGCACACAGGGCAGCCGCAGCGGGCGCAGCACGTCACACTATAGGGTTGGTGGCGGGGGGGGAGGGGAGGGAGGGAGGGGGGAGAAGGGGAGGGAGGGGTGGGAGAGAGGTATGGGAGGTGTGCCTGGGTATGTGTATGTGTGTTTATTGAGCACAAGAGAAACAAAGCGTGTGTGTATGTACAGGTGTGCATGTGCTCGCAGGAGGCGAGCAGTGCACCGATGCCGTACTACAGCATGGGGTGTGGGCCTCATTGGGGTTCCATGGAAGCCATCAGGCATGCCCCGACCCGCCCCGCCCCACCCCGCCCCACCCCGCCCCGCCCCGCCCCGTCCCGCCCATCCCCGCCCCGCCCTTCACTGCCGTACTCAAAACACACACGCCCACGTCCACGCCCACGCCCACGCCCACGCCCACGCACCGTCAGTCGGCCCGAGGGCGCGGGGCTGGTCACCCCGCCCGCCGTCTCCATCAGCAGCAGCGCACGACTGGCGCTGGTGCTACTGCCGCCATTGCTACTGCCGCCATTGCTGCTGGTGGTGCTGCTACTGCCGGCGCCGCCCGCTGCCGCCGCTGCTACAGCCTGCCGCTGCAGCTGCTCGGCGGCTGCAGCCATGTGTCGGCCGGTGGCCACCACCAGCTGCTCGTCACTCACGGCACGGCCTGAGGCGGGCGGCGGGCGGCGGGCATGTCAGGGGAGGGAGAGGAGGAGGCGGGAGCAAGCGAGCACCCTGCTCGGACCCGAGCCGCCCTCCCGCCTGGTGCCCCCGCAAGGCCGAGCGCCACGACCAACACGCACTCCTCGGCCCACACCTCACACACTCACACACACTCACACGCAGGCTGTTCTCCTCCCCCTGGGCGACGATTCCTTGACTACTGGAATCTATTAGGATGGAGTACACAATGCCTCTTCGTCCCTTCTCCACATGATCGGCTACCCACCCCGCCTCACCCTCCAGCTGCACCGCCAGGTGGGGGCTGACCGCGTGCCGCCACGCGAACAGCGTGGAGCAGCGCGGCGCGACATACCCGCCCGCCGCACCCGCACCCGCACCCGCACCCGAGCCCAGCACCCCGCTGCTGCTACTGCTAATGCCCAGCGGCTGCGCCGCCTCCTGCGCTGCTACTGCCGCATGCTGCCCCGGCTCCGCCGCGCCGCCGCACGCCAGCGCCTGCACCGGCACCGGCATTCGCACCGGCATTGGCATGGGCATTGGCGTTGGCACCGGCATTGGCACCGGCATTGGCGTTGGCATCGGCATCGGCATTGGCATTGACATCGGCATTGACAGAGGACACAAACCAGTTGGCTCGCTAATTGGCTCCGAGGCGGCGGCTGAGCCACAGGGCGCCCGCGTCCATGGCCGGACACCAACACCCCCCGCATGCCGTCACACCCGAAGCGCCCGTACCCAGCCCCCCGCCAGCCCTCACGCTGCTTCCCAGGCAAAGGGCTCTGGATCTCGATTGCCGGTACAGTACCGTACCTGGGACGTGGACATGCCGCACCCCTTGTTTTACTGCATACTTGCAAACCATACCCCACGAGGCTACAGCCGACCCCATCCCACCCACCCACCCACCCCCACACACGCACGCAGTGTCCCGGTTCCACGCTCACCACCAGGCGCGCGTCTGAATCCGCCGGGAAGCCCGTCTGCACCGGCTTGACGTAGGCCAGGGGCACCTGCGGCGGCGGCAGCCCCACAGCAGTGCGGGAGGCCCCGGCGCGCGGGTGCGTGGATGTGTGGTGGCGGTGGTGGCGGTGTTGGTGGCGGTGGCGGTGGGTGGGGATGAGTGGAGGTAATGGTAATGGAGGCAAGCGAGAGAGAGGGGGTTTCCGGACGATGCAGACCGGGGCGGCAGCGGTATTCGCAGCGGTAGGAGGCCACCGGCCGCAGCAGCACCAGCAGCAGTAGCAGTGCCCAAGCATGCGCCCGCCGCGCGGCGCTTCTCTCACCTTAAGCGCCGCGGCTGCGTGTGCCAGGCCCACGCTCACAAGCGTCTTGCCCACATTCGTGTTGGCACCCCATACGCTGAAGGCAGGGACCGCAAGCGGCAGCGCGCCCGCGGCGGACGCTGCGGGCTGGCCCCACGGCGCCGACGCCGGCACCGGTTGCTGTGTCGCAGCCGACGACGCTGCGTCGCTGGCGCCCAATTGCGATGTTGTGCTGGTGCCCAGCAGTCGCCACCGCTGCGCCGCGCTCGCGGCGCTCAGCGCAGGCCACGAGCTACACGCGCGGAGAAGGAGCTTCGAGCGCGAGCCCGGCATTCTGCTGAAATTGCAGCAACGCTTATGAAGGAATTTGCAAATGCATCACTGGGCCAATCTGGGAACACGAAACTATCAAACGGAGAGAAACCAGCAGGGTGCACTTGCGCGGGTTGCAGTTCGGACCAATTATATCAGCCTGAGCAATACATATCACATATCTACATGCCATGTGACATGTGCACCATGCGTAAACAAGTCTTGCAGGCGTCCGAGCGAGTGTCATTCCATGACTGCATGACGCATCCATATTGACAGGCCCCCTCTGGGCAACCCCAACTTTGTAACACATGTTTAGTCGGGCACGCTTCAAGGAGGGACCTACACAATGTCCGCCGAACGCAACGTTCCTCGCTTTATGATACTGGCTTGCCCTAGGTCGCTGTGGTCGCGTTAGCTGCTTTAGAATCCCGGCTGTTATATCTGCGCCCTGGAAATGGGCGCCTCGAGCAGCAAGGCGGATTCCTCGGTCACTCGGGCCACTTCGCGACATAGCGGCAGCATCGACAAGGTCCTAAAAGGACTTGGACGCTCGGATGTACGCGCCGTGGCCACCGAGGCTAGCGCTGGTCTTGAAAAAAAGGGCGATGCCGAGGGCCTGACCGCATTCGTTGAGTCGCAGGCCACGGCCGGCGTTTCCTTGCGGTGGCTCTGCCATTTCCACGCCAACAGCTGCTCTGACCCCGGTGCATGCGTCGCCCGGGTGTTTGCGGAGGAGCTGAGCGAGAAAGAGTCAGCTGACATCGCGGAATGTGCCGACGCGAACCTGCTGGTGCTGGTGCATCCCAGCACGCCGTGGCTGGCGTTGCTACGAGCTTTGCTTAACCACATGCGATGCGACCTGAAGCAGGCGCTGAAAGCAGTGGCCCTTTCCGATGTCGCGAGGTGCGAAGTTTGACCGCGCGTAGCTTGTGGGGGGCACTTGTAAACTATACTCGACCAATAGGCTTCCACGCTAGGCCACGGAATGGAAAGCGACGCCGAAGGGCGCACATGAATTAGGCGGATGGTCAGCAGCCTGAAGCGACGCCCGCACTTCCGGGCTGCGGCAGTAGCACCACGGGCGCACTTGCTGGCCGTGAGGCGGTTTTCGGGCGCGCCGCCCACATACAAGTTCGGGCCCCTCTCGGTGCCCCTTGCCTTGCCTGACGCATGTCCACGCCGGCGCACTCACCATGCTTCGCCTACATGCAGGTCACCGACCGCCTCGCGGCCAGCTCCGGGCTGCAGCACAGCGCGGAGCAGCGTCGAGGCCGCGGCTTGCTGGGGCCTGGACGCTGGCGCAGGCGCGGGCCCCGACTTGGCCCTATACCACACGTATGTACACCTGGACTTCTTGACCAACCCCTCGGAGAACAGCACCACCGGCCGCAGCAGCCGCGGCGGCCGCCCCTGGGGGCTAGGGCTGGAGGCGGCGCTGGCGGGTGCGGCCGGGCAGCCGGCGGTGCTGGTGGTGGTAGACTCGGCAGGCGCCATCTTCAGGGATCCCCGCGGCGCGCGGGCGCTCGCCGCCGCCCTGGCGGCACTGGGGCACTTGCCGCCGCCGAGCCCCGCAGCACCGCCGCACGCCGATGGCACGACCGGTGGGGCTGCCACGCCGCTTGCGGCGGCGGCGGCGGCAGGTGACGGACACGAGGATGCGCAAGGGCTGGGCGGCGGCCACGTGGGCGGCGGCGGCGCGCCGGGGCGGTTGCAGCTGGCCTCCGCGCTGCCGCCCGCCGACATGGAGGGCGTCATCCGCGGCTTTGGCGCCCTGCCAGTGGCGCTAGCAGCCGCCGGTGGGCACCCGCAGCCGCAGCCTCCGCCGCAGCCGCAGCCGCAGTCGCAGTCGCAGCCGCAGGCGGTGGTGCTGCCGCGTCCGTGCGCGGTGGTGGGCGACCTGTTGGCGGCGGCGCGGCAGCAGTACCAGCAGTACCTGCCCGTGCTGCACGGCGCCGCCCTGTACCACAGCCACAGCCACGCCCTGTGCGACGGCAGTGGCACGGCAGCGCTGGAGCGCCAGGGCACAAGCGGAGTGCTGATGTCGCCGCCGCCGGCAGCAGGGGCGCCGCGGGTGCCGGCGGCGCCGGCTGGCGGCGGCGGCACGCCACCGGTGACGCCGCCAGGACAACTAGCACTGGGGGCGTCACCGCTCAAGCCGCAAAGCGTCTCTGTGGGCATGGGCGTCGCGGGCACCGCGGGTGTTGCTGTCGCCCCAGCGCTGTTGCCGGGTCAGCCAGACATGGGCGACGGCCCGGTGCGCGGCGACGGCCCCGGCAGCGAGAAGGGCATCGCGCAGCTGCCAGGGGGCGGCACAGCGGTGGCGGCGGCGTCAGCGCCGGCGGACATGATGCTGATGACGGCGGCGGCGCCGCCGCCGCCGCTGCTGCTGGCGGTGTCCCTCCCGGGTGCCGGCCCCGGCATGGGCGGCCGGACGGGCTCGCGGAGCGGCTGCGCGCTGTCGGCCGCGGGGGCGCCGCCGGGCCCGCCGCCGCCGCCGCCGGGGGTGCTGGTGGGCCGCGGCGTCTCCGTGCGGCGGTCGGTGTCGTTCAACAGCGGTGGCGACCACGCCATGCCGCCGGTGTCGGGTGAGTCGGCCCTGGGCGGCGCGGGGGCGCTACTAGGCCTGGAGGTGGTGAGCGTGGCCGCCGGCACCGCGCCCGGCGGCATCGGGCCCGCCTCCGGCCCGGCGGCATGCCTGGTGCAGTCGCTGACGCCGCCGGTCACGTCGGCCGCGCTGTCGCAGCTGTCGCAGCAGCAGCAACCGCCGCCGCTTCTGAAGCAGCACTCACAGCGGGCAGCGCCGCGCGCCGACCCGCCCCCCGTGCGGTACGGCTCCTTCATGGATCTGGCGGCGGCGCCGCTCACCGCCGGCGGCACGGCCCACGCCTCGACGATTGACTCGTCGACCTCGTCCTCCCGGGGCGACGCCTTCACCGCCCTCACCTCGCCAGCCGCCGCCGCCGCCGCCGCGCCCACCGCGACGGCGCTGGAGGCCCTCCAACTGGCCAACGGCTCCATCGCCAGCGCGGCGCCGCCGGGGCCCGACCAGCAGCTGGTGACGCAGCTGGCGCCGTACGCGGTGGAGGCGGCGCGGCGCTACGCCGCGCTTCTGGAGGCGGCGGGGCTGTGGCGGCCGGCGGCGGCGGCGCTGGAGGCCTGCCTGGCGGCGGCGGCGGCGCGGTGGGGGCCGCGCAGTGTGGGGCTGGCGGGGCTGCTGGCCCAGCTGGGTCGGCTGCAGCAGCTGCAGGGGCTGCATGTGGATGCCGAGGTCACCTGGCGCCAGGTGAGGGCGCGAGCGAGCGCGGTTATGCGGCGGGGAGGGCCAGGAAGGGCGTGTGGGAGGAGGGCCTGTGTGGGCTGTAGCCAAGGGGGCGCGGTGGGGCGGGCCGTTGGTGTTCGCGGAGCAGTCCTTGCATCAGCTGACCGTCGCTGACGCCGGGTGCCACCGCCACACTAGCTCAACCCGCTCGACACACGCGCCGCCCCAGGCTCTGGAGGCGTTGGAGCGCGCGCACGGCCCCCGCACGCCGCCCGCGCTGGCGGGGCAGGTGGCGCTGGCGGAGGTCCTCGCCAGCCTGGCCGGTGTGGGCGTCGGCGCCGGCGCCAGCCTGGTCGGCAGCGGCGCAAGCGGCGGCGGTGGCGGTGGCGGGGGTGGGCAGCAGGCGGCGGCGCAGGCGGAGGCGTTGCTGCGGGGCGCAATGGCGGCGCTGGATACCGCGCTGGGCCCGGCGGCGGCGGAGACGCTGGCGGCGAAGCGGGCCCTGGGCGGCTTCCTGGTGGGCGCACGGCGCTGGATGGAGGCGGAGGTTGTGCTTCAATCGCTGCTGGAGGCGGAGGAGGCGGGGTGCCGGCGGCGCAGGAGCAGGGCGCAGGGTACAGGGCGGCGGCCGCGATGATGGAGGAGGGGCAGGGCGGCGGCAGCGGTGGGCTGCTGGCGTCGCCGGTCGCGGCGGGCTTGGCGGCCGCGGCGCAGGGGCCGGAGGGCAGCTTAGCGCGCGCGCTGCTGTCGCCGCAGCTGACGCAGCTGGCGCAGCGTCCGTCGATGCTGCGGCGTGCCAGCACTTCCCTGCTGATGTTTGGCGAGAGCGGCAGCGGCAGCGGCAGCGGCGGCGGCGGCGGCGGCATGGGGAGGGCTCCGTCAAGGAACCCATACCGCCATTCGCCGGCCTCGATTGGGGTGGCTGCAGCTGGCACTGTTGTGGTCGGCGGCGCCCGCCTTAGCAGCGAGGTCGAGGGCGGCGGCAACGAGCCTGCTGGCGGCGTCACTCGCACTGACTCACGGCGGCAGCGTGTGGCCTGGGCCATGGATGCCGGCTCCGGCAACGGCAGCGACGCCGCCGGCGCGGCGGACGCAGGGGTGGTGTCTGGCGGCGGCTCCGCCGCCGCCTCGCCGTCCGCCGCCTCCGGCCCCGCGGCCGGCAGCGGCTCCGGCGCCGCGGGCCGCCGCCGCGGGAGCGCGCTCGCCGCCTCCGCCTCGGACAGCGTCGCCGCCGCGGCGCTGCAGGCGCTATCGCCGCCGTGGCAGGCGCAGGCTGCCACCGCCGCTGCCGCCGCGGCTGCCGCTGCTCCAGCGGGCGGGCCGCAGCCCGGTGCCGCCGACCCGATCCTGTGGTCGCACGACGCCGCGGCACTTGCTGACGTCATCGCCGCCGTACAGCGCGAGTACGGCGGCGTCAACCAGCTGTACGACGACCTCGACACCACGTCGAACGGCGCCAGTACGGGCTGGCGGCAGCCGCCGTACGGCGAGGAGAGCCCGGGCCCGGGCCCGGGTGAGAGCCGCGCCTGTTCCTTTAACGGCGGCTGCGTGAGCGAAGGCGTGCGGCTGCGGCGGCTGACGGACGCAGAGGCGCTTTACGCGGCCGCGCTGCGCGTGCGGCGCGCGGCGCTGGGGCCGAACCACCCGCAGACGGTGGAGCTGCAGCTGCGGCACGTGCGGCACCTGGCGCTTGCTGGCGAGCACGCCGCCGCCGAGGCCGCCTGCCGCGCCGCGCTGAAGTCCGTGCCGCGGCTGTCGCAGGGCTGCCCCTGCAGCTGCGACAGCGAGGCGGCTGGGGCTGGGGCTGGGGCTGGGGAAGGAGGAGCGGGTGGGGTTGTAGGAGGCGAGCATGGCAGTGAGCGGGGCCGCCTGCCGCACACGAGCGAGGTGTCAGCGCGCCTGGCGTTGGGGTTGGTGCTGGCGGCGGCGGGCGCGCTTCCGGCTGCCGCGTCAGCGCTGGCGGCGGCGGCCGCGACGGCGGAGCTGCTGGTGGCGGCGGGCGAGATGGCGGCGGCGGACGGGCGGCGGATCGACGCCCTGGATGCGCTGGCGGCGGTGCAATGGCAGCGCGTGACGGCGGCGGCGCCAGGCGTGGCGGCGGCCGGCGCCGCTGCCAAGCCGCTGACGCGCGGCGGCAACACGGCTGTGTTGGAGCTCGGCCCTGGCGGCGGCGGCGGCGGCGGCGCGGGCAGCCCCAGCCCGAGCCCCAGCCCCAGCTTGGGCGTTGCCGCCGCGGGTGGTGCTGATGCCTTGAGCTCCGGCGGGCCGCTGCGGCCCGGCAGCGCCGCGCTGCTCGCCGCGGCAGCCTCGGCGGTTCTTAGCGGCCCGCCGGCCCCTGCTGCTGCCGCCGGATCATGCTCACCAGGAGGTGAGCTGCAGCCCGAATCGCAGCAACAGCCCCAGCAGCCCCAGCAGCAGCAGCAGCAGCAGCAGCAGCAGCAGCAGCAGCAGCAGCAGCAACAGATGGATGTGCGGGCGTTGCTGGAGCGCGCGATTGACGCCAAGCGGCAGGCGCTGCAGCTGGCGGCGGTCAGCTGCGGCGGGCAGCACGAGCGGCTGATGCGCGGCTGGGTGGTGCTGGGGCAGATGCACGAGGCGGCGGGCGAGCTGGCGGCGGCGGAGCGCGCCTTTGCGGCCGCGGGCGAGGTCGCGCTGTACCGGCACGGCCGCCTGTCGGCGGCGACCAAGGCCGTGTTCCGGCACCTTCAGCGTGTGTACGGCGGGCAGGGCCGCAGCGCGGACGCCCAGGTTCTGGGCCACATGTACCGCCTCACCGGCGGGCTGCTGTCGCGCAGCACTGGGCAGCTGGTGCGGTGAGGTGGCGGGAGGAGGAGGAGGAGGAGGAGGAGGAGGAGGAGGAGGAGCAGGAGGCTGGGGCGAAGGGCGGAGGCAGCAGGGGGCGGCTGGCTGCAGCGGTGTGTAGGTGGCTGCGTATGTAAAGCGCACAGGCATTCGAATGGCGGGGGGATGGTGTGTTGGGCTGCTGACGGCGAGCCTGTCAGAGCTTCAGTCCACAGCGCCAAGCAGGCACGCAGGCTAGGCTAACAAAGTAGCAAATAGTTAAGCATGAGCTGGTGGAGTGGGTTTGATGTGTCCGACGCGTGGCCGTGCGGCCATTGCTAGCTAGGCAGTCTTGTTGAACGCAATCCGATCGCTGTCATGACACGGGCAGCGTTTATTGATGAAGCTGGCTTCCCTGCGGCGTGTAGGAGTAAACGCATAGCACATGCGCACTCGCAACACAGCGTTGGCAACATTCCGGTTGAGTTTGCGAACTTGAGGTTGTGGCATGCGTGCGGAGCGCCGCGCCTGGTGGCATTTACAATTGCTTTTGAAATCGGGGTGATCTGTTCTGGCGCACGGTCTCGCTTCTGCACCACCGCAAGGTGACTGTCGTCTGTCGCACGTCGCCACACCCCTGATTACTAAGTATATGATTGTCTGCTCGCCATGTAAACTATATAATGGTTTGGACACTCGTATGCGCGCGATGTATGGATGTGGCCATGCGTGCTGAGCTAACGCTGCGGAGACAGGGCTGCGAGGTGGCGGGCACGCGAGAGCGTGCTTGTGCGGGCGCGTGGGTACCACAGCGCGCCTGTCCACGTCCTTTCCTTTGCGTTCATGCTGCTTAGAGCAGTCGTGCGCTGACGCTGCTGATGGTCAAAGGGTCACCGGCAAGTGATGACCGAGCACCGGCGACTGCCACTCGGGCGCTGTGGCAAGGGGCAGGCGGATGCAGGGTGCCGGTGGCTGCTGGGTCTGTCAAGCAGAGTCGCGAAGCGCTTGATGACGGGTATACCGTGACTGCTCCTGTCGGCGGCAGAAGATGGATAGCTCACTTGCAATGCGGAATGGACTATTATGCCCGAGGCCATGATGAGATAACCGGCATCAAGCTGATGGTTGGCTGGCTGCGCGGCCTGGGCGTTGGGAGGAGCCAGCGGGCCGGTGCGGTGCTGTGCAGGTGTGGTTGCACTCGTGGCTTCTCGGAAAGAAGAACCTTGTTGCGATGCACTCTTTTGCGATGCGCTCGTGATATTGGAATGGACTCAATAATGATAAACTCGATGCGTGTGAACTACTGCTACCTATGGCATGTGAGGGGACAGAGCCCGTGCCGGCGAGTGGCCCCTGCAGCGTTGTGGGGGGGGGGGCTGCAGTTAACAGCATGCTCTTACAATGTTTGCAACCGCGCGCCATTTGAACCGCGCGCGGATGCATGCCCGTTGTTGTTTGGGTTGCATACACAAGCATGCATGCACTGTGAGGATCGACATCCATTTTAGGAGGAGCGTTGTGGTCGCGGGACGGAGGAATGGCATGTGGGGGGCTGCCTCTTAGACGCAGTTGCTTTGGTGCGTTATGTGAGACTTCATGCGAAGCGGCTCGGGGCTGGATGCGGGTGGTCTAGTAAAAAACAGGGCGGTACTTGGGCAAAGGTGTTTGGGCACGGCTGCTCGTTTGGCTCATGTGGCGCGTTCGTCAGGAGAAGTAGCAGGGACGCCTGCAGTTCTGCATCAATGTATGTAACGTGTAAACTGTTCGACTTGACTCCAGTGCACAGTATTGTGCGTCCTCAGCCGCCTCGAGCAGGCTTGGCATAGGGCAATGGGAATCGAATGGTTGACCGTTAACGGCCGACCGCGGTCGCCAGAAGTGCAGCGTACCGGCTGATGTTAAGTGGGCAATCAGCGGTGGCGCCGTGGCGGGGCCGCGAGAGCCGGGAGGGGAGCTGGGAGTATGCATGTTTCGCGGTGCATCGGATGCCTAGACGCAGTCGGCCAGTGTTGCTTTGCTCAAAGCACGCTGGCGCAATGCCCACCATGCCAGCTGCATGGGGCGTGGACAGACTGGGCATCGTCTCCTACTCTCCTACCCGCATGTTACAGCCATGCTCGCCGATTGTGACAACCAGCGCACTCAACAATGGATGCTCCAAACTCCACCGGCCGCAGGCCATCCCTCCGTCGTGCCGTGGGCTCCATGCCGCCGCCTCCCGACCCCTGACATCAATGCACGTGCCCGCACAACACACATGTATACACGTGCAGCCGCCACGCCGCCCACTCCCCAATCCATTCCCCGCCTTCGCGCTATCCCACGTCCTCCATGCGTAATGCCACATTTTAGTGCGTGACTTAACAACCTCAACGTGTCAACACAGCCGCACGGACTCAACACTTGTCCTGCACACTTTAACATGCATGGCGCCCCTTGATGGACACAACTCAAAGAATAATGAATGCACTCCGGATGCCGCACACCACAGCGTGCCTACCGCCCAGGCCTGCTTGTGGCCCCCCCCCCCCCCACACACACACATCCCCGCTGCCGCTGCCACTGCCGCTACCACCGCCGCTGCCTCATCCACCTCACTTGGCCGCCGCCACTCCCTCGCCCTCCACGCCCGCCACCTCGAATGTGAAGCCCGCCCCCCGCAGCCGCTCCAGCAGCACGTGCCCGCACCCCGCCGCCGCCGTCAGCACGCCGCCGGGCGCCAGGCGCGGGTCCGCCGCCAGCCGCTCCGCATCCAGCGACAGCGCCAGCCCCGTCTCCAGCAGCATGCGGCTGGTGGACCAGTAGCCGGGGTCGCGCCGGTCCTGTGTGTTTGTATGTGCGTGTGTGTGTGCGTGTGTGTGTGTGTGTGTGTGTGTGTGTGTGTGTGTGTGTGTGTGTGTGTGTGTGTATAGAGCAAGCGGGTGAATTTGTTTAGATTCCGCGTCATCATACCGTCTAGCCAACGCCCACAGCCACAGAGCCCGCGCACTGCAATGTGCGCGCCCAGAACCCTCACGCCCAGGCCCCCATTCCGACACAACTTGCCTTGTCAGCACGGCAAAACACAGCACGCCCCCCTTATTACATCACC
This sequence comes from Chlamydomonas reinhardtii, assembly GCF_000002595.2. Lineage (NCBI taxonomy): Eukaryota > Viridiplantae > Chlorophyta > Chlorophyceae > Chlamydomonadales > Chlamydomonadaceae > Chlamydomonas > Chlamydomonas reinhardtii. Next base: position 3,289,181 of record NC_057009.1, on the reverse strand, counting down.
ACTCACCCCGCACTTGCCGCGCACCACCCGCGGCTTCTCCTCGTCCGTCACCGCCACCAGGTCGTGTGTCCAGAAGCCGTTGCGCTGCACGTCCTCGCTGGGGCCCTGGCCGGGCGCCGGCAGGAAGCGGCGGGCCACGGCCCGCAGCGGCGCCAGCCCCAGCACCGCCCCCGCCACCATGGTGCCGGCGGACACCAGCGAGGCCCCCACCGCGCCGCTGGCCGCAATCATCTCCGTAAACTGCGTGTGTGTGCGTGTGCATGCGAGTAATGAGTGTGAGGTGTGTTGCGCGTGCTTGTTTGTGGGCGTCACAGCGCAAGCAAGGAAACATGCAGGACAGAGTGTAAGTGGATTGGTTTCGACTCTTTGTCGAATGTGCCTTTTTGTGCATCAACGCACACACACAGTTCCGTTCTGTGCAAAACATCAAGACACACACACACACAGTGTCACACAATAACACACACACACACACACACACGCACACACACAAACACACACACACACAGTCACACAATAACAAAGTGCGCCCACCTTGAAGTCTTTGCCGTACTCGAGCGGCGCCGCGCTGTCCCGCAGCAGGGCGTGGCTGGCCTGCACGATCTTGGCGTTGCAGCCCTCCATGATGAAGGGGCCGGCCCAGGTGCGCGCGGCGGGCAGCCAGCGCGGCAGCAGGCCCGCAGGCCGGTCCGGGCCCTTGGGCAGGCTGCGTGGGCAAGCGCGTGTGCAGGTAGGCACGTTTGTGTGTGCGCGCGGGGGGGGGGTGTGTAGATATCGCGTGTGTGTGTGTGTGTGTGTGTGTGTGTGTTTAATGGCGTGGTTAGGACTTGGGATTCGGCAGCGGACTTGGCAGCGGCGGCGTGTGTATGTAGCACGGGTCACCCAGTGTCCGGCCGCGTCTGGTCTGTCACCCTGGCCTGCCGGCGACGGACACGGCCTTCTCCCAACGTACATGGCGTCTCCCCCCCCCCCCACGCAATTCCTTGACTCTTGTGATCTATTGGGCTCGGGCACATGACCACCCCTCCCGCGCCGCGCCCTCACCCGTAAAGCTGTGCCAAGTAGTACTGGTTGCTGTTGAGTTCGGAGAGCTCGGACACGGACTCGTTCATGATCAGGTTCATGCCGCTCTCCAGCGTGCCGCCCGACACGCCCGCGCGGCCGGGGCCCACAAGCGAGTAGGCCTGAGACACGCCGCTGCGAGGGGTGATGTGTGTGTATGAGTTTAGGTGTGTGCATGTTAGGTGTGTGTGGGTGTGTCAGGGGTGTGGGAGGTGTGTGTGAGAGAGCGGGGTAAGGTGGTGCAAAGGGGCGTACGAGGCGGGACTGAGTTGCAGCAGGCGTGCGCCACGTAGCACAGCGCCCAACACCACCAGCAGCCATCCAGACATGACACCACCCGCCCACTTCAACACCAGCCCCCGCAGCCCCCCGCCCCGCACCCGCACTCACCATCCCAGCTTGTCGCGGCAGTACTCTACCATCATGAAGGTGCCCATGTCGGAGGGAATGGAGTCGTAGCCACTGCGACGAAGCCAGAACGTCAGAACGTCAGGACGTCAGAAAGCAACAACAAAGCCGGTGGAAAATGACGGCATCCCACCAAGCAGGCCCGGCGACAGGCGGCGCCAAGGACCCTGCATACAGCTACCGTACCGTACTGCTGGCGAAGTGCGCAATAGACAAGGCCACCAACACCGTGTTCGGCCACCACTCTCTCCTAAGGGGCACGTATCATCCCCGCGCCCCCACGCCCCCGCCCCCCGCCGCCTCGCGCCCCCCGCCGCCCGCCCTCCTGTCAGGATCTCACCAGCAGTGCAGGATCTTGACGCCCTTCTTCTTGGCCGTCTCGTGGTGCCTCTGCACGCTCCGCTTCACCCACGGGATCTCACCTGCGAATGGGTGATGAAAGTTGGTGAGAGGCGCGCCGTGCCGTACGTGCAAGGCCAAGCCCTGGGCCCACCACCCAGCCAGGGGGAGAGGGCCTGGCTACCACACGGGCGGCTGCGATCCGGCCAGCCGCCATCCCCTTTCGTGTGCTTGGTCTGCCCCGTGCAAACAGGAATGCTTGCAAACAACGTCGTGTGTTTGTTTCCCTCACCGGTGATGTCGGCGTAGTGGGTGCCCTGCTCCACCGCCTGCGCCACCACGTTATCGCCGTAGCGGGCGAAGGGGCCGGCGGTGGACAACACCACCTGGCAGGCGGCGGGGGCAGTGCGGGGGTTGCATTCATGCTTAATTGTAATTGAAGAAGCGGGGTTGTAGCCAGGCACATTGTCGCGTCGGGGGCAGGGAGGGGAGGGGAGGAAGTGTGCGGGAGGTGGCAGGGCAGTGCTTGTGTGGGTGATGTAAGATGTGCACGCCGTATCACCGTGACGGTGCGTGTCTGACAGCCGCGCCGCATGCCATGACACCACACGCCACAGCCCCGGCACAGCGCGGTAGGCTCAGTGCCGCACCAGACCGCCGCCCGCCGCTTCTGCTACCGCGGCTAATGCCAGCCTTGAGCACATCCACATCCCCAGCCCCGTAAGCCGCAATGTACTCGGCCCCGCCCCAACCTGCGGCCACTCGCCGCCGTCGCACGCCCGCGCCAAGGCCCGCACCTGCGTCTGCGCCAGCACGCGGCCCACTGCGGGGGCGTCGTTGGCGTCGGCGGTCAGGATGGGCACCGCCGCCACTGCCGGGTTGTTCACACGTACTGCCAGCTCGGAGCGGATCTGTGTGTGTGGAGGGAGGGGCCGGGGGGTGATGGCGATGGCAATGGTGGTGATGTGGTTGCAGTGTCAGGCTGCGTAGGTGTGCCTGTATAAAGTTTGGGTGGGATGAGCCGTACAGACCCCGGAAGGCTGCTAGCAGCTTAGCAACCAAAGCATAGCTAAGACTCAACGCCGGTGCACGTGGTTACCAATAGGCTCGCACCTGCTCCAGCTTCTTGGCGTCACGGCCCGCGATGGCCCATCGGACCTTGCCCTGCGCACACATCCGGGGTGGGTGGGGGGTGTTGCAAAGCGCTGGCCGAAGAGCTCAGCCCGTGCAGTGAGGCCGAGAGTGACATGCGGCATTCCGCCATTGGGAAGGATTCTAAGCAGGGGGGTGGGGCTGTGGGAAGGCGGGCATGGACGTGGCAGCTCCGGCATGTCGTTGGACCCGTGAGTGTCGACGGTCACCGACCACGGGAGGGTCATCAACCAGTGGCCACGCGGCGAGCGACTGGCTGCAAGCCCCGCAGGCCCTATCTGGCCCAATTACAATGAAATTTAGCTCGTTTACATACTTACTCACCTGGTAATCCCTGGCGAGGTGCTCGGCGACTAGGCGCCCTGTGAAGCCGCTCGCGCCCCAGACCACGACCTGGTAAGGCCGCGACGCCGCTGTAGCGCTCATGGTATTGAATGTAGATTGATACAGGCGCGACCGAGGTTGTGCGCGTGCAAATTCACGAGGATGGATCGACTGTGCGAGAACTCAATCGACAATATTGAAGCGCTGTGTGTGTGCAACGTCGCGTATGTGCTGTGTGTATGGTGAAAAGTTTTGGAATTAGTTCCACAGGCTAACTGTGTCAAGGCGAGGCGAAGGGTTAGACTTGACTAATCTCGGTGACGCAGCCGGCAGCCCCCGCACGCCCCAGCCCTCGGCACGAACCCAACAGGTCTTTGACCAGGGGTCCCGGGAGGTTCCTCGGACCATATTGTCTATCTCCGGCTTATATTGCAAGTCCAGACGTGGATACACCACGTGTCGCTTGCACTGCTCGCAACGCTGCACCGCGCCCCCTTGCATTGCGCACAACACCCACCTTGCACCCACCTGCGGCGCGTCTGCGACAGGACAGGGCGTTTCCCAACCCCCCCTGCTTGCTGCCACCATTCCACCACACTCCTCAGTTCCCATAACTCGATGCTTCTGCATAGGTGTGCATGGGTACTGCTGCCGCGACCCCGGCCTGCAGTAAACTGGTCTTGAGGCCAGAGCAGGGCCAGAGCGAACTCCGCATGGACCCGATAGGGCCTAGATCTTGTGTAGACCATCCCATGTGAAGGTCTGGGTAGAGGTTGCGGCATGCACCATTTTGGGGGGCGGGAGGGATGGGGCGCGAGGCAGGGGCTTCGGAGCCCGGACACGCGCGTGTGGGGCGTTCATTAACCATCACAACCATCTGCCGCCGTCAAGTCGTTTACATATAACATATTGTATTGGTCAATGCGCTGCTGTCAGGTCACGCTGGGCCCCTCGCGTTGTTTTCGCGGCTAGGCAGCCTTTCGTCGCCCCGTTCTTTTTCGCCGACTTGTCACCAAATTTCTTTATCCCGAGACGGTCTTTGAGTAACTTATCACCAACTCAGAACTAGCAGCCGGCCGCCGAGCGGGTGGGCCGACCACCGGCCAAAAATGTCGACGGCTGCGGAGCTGCTCGCGTTGCAGGTGCAGAAGCTATCCTTGGCGTACATAAATGGGAGCTGTGTTACTTGCAATTGCTCCGCCGCCGACACAACCCTGGCTGGATACTGCGCGCAGAGCAACATCAAGAAGGACCCGGACGGCTACAAGGATGAGTTTCTCCTGCAGTATCGTCACTACCAGGCGCTGCTGGAAATCTTCAAGCTGAAACCCAGCAAGGATAGCCGCGAGTTCGGGGAGGTGGTTATGTTCATGGCGCAGGTGGGCGAGACGGCACCCCACCTCACGGCGCCTTGTCGCCTTGCCTCAGACGGGCACGAAGATGCAGCTGGGGCCGTAGCTCATGGAAGGGGGCTTGGTGGAGTGGGTGCGGCGAGGGCACGCATGGGAGTTCCGGCACGCGGCGAGGTGATGGTGGCGCCGGCTGGCGTGTCATAGGGCTGTCGCCGACACAACCCTAGCTGGCTCCTCACCGCACCGCCGCACACCACACCACACATGCTACTGAGGATGGCAGGGAGCCGCAGCGGGCCCACACCGGGGGCCCCTGCGTGCGAGGCCCATACCTGCCCGCACCGGCCACGCAGTTGCCCTCGCCCCTGAACCACGTCAGGCCCACAACACACCTCCCCACACTAGTCGACTCCGCATTCACCACCGCACTACGTCTTCCACCTCTTCCCGCTCCCTCAACCTGCTCCCTAACCGCCCCCATTTTCCGCCTCGGGCTGTGCTCCGCTAGTTGTGTTGAGGCTGGTATTCACAACCCTCCTCCCGCGCCCCCCTCCTCCCCCGCCCGCCCAGGTGTCTCGCGCCTACCCCAAGACCATGACCGGCTTTGCGGCGGAGGTGGCAGGACTGCTGGACACACACCACCAGGTGCGCGGGGAGATTGCGGGGGCGAGGCGAGGGCGGCGCGGGGCCGGGGCGAGGGCAGGGCGGGGCAAGGGCGGGGCGAAGGCGAGGGCGGGGCGGCGTGAAGCAGGCGGCAGCCGGGAGGGGGGCGGCGGTGGCAGGGCCCCGCCGGCCGGGCCAGTGGGCTAAATAGCGGTAGAGGCAGACGTCTTCGGCGGCGGCCAGGCGAACGTGCTTAGCGGAGCAAGTCCGTTGCCCTGTGCATTTCCCATGTGCCGTCTTGCTAAGTCGAGCAGCGCGCGGACCCGTTGAAAATGGGGGTGGTGGGTATGTGGGGTGGGCGGGAGGCATCGGCCCGTGGAAGAACGAGTGAGGCATGAGCGGGGGGGGGGTCACTGCAGGAGGGGTAATGGCAGGAGGGGTCCGAGGACAAGGGACCTTGCAACCCGCCCTCCTCCGCCCTCCTTTCCTTGTCCTGACGCACGCCTCCCTCCTCGCTACTCCCTCCCCCCTCCCCTTCGCCGTCGTTCAGGAGCTGGACAGCACTCTGCGGCGCACGCTGGTGGGGGCGCTCATCCTCATGCGCAACCGGGCGCAGGTGGGGAGGGGGGGGCGCGGCCCGGGCGGGGGGCGGGGGGCGGGGGGCGGGGGGCCGGGCGGTGGGCGGGATTCAGCAGGGGCGGGGGGGCGGGGTTGAGCGGGGCGGGGAGAAGCGGGGTCGCGTGTTGGCAACGGACGGCACGTGGGGAGGCCAGGCGTGTGCGTGCGTGGGTGCAAGTCTGGGTGTGCAGCCTGCAAGGACTGCGCGCTTCGCACTGGGCGCAGGGCGCAGGCGCAGGATGGGGCGGGGCGGGGCGGGGCGGGGCGGGGCGGGGCGGGGCGGGGCGAGGCGGGGCGGGGCGGGGCGGGGCGGGGCGGGGCGGGGTGCCTATGCACATGTCGAGGGCACATGGGAGGCGAGGGCATGCATCTCTCTCTCTCACACCACTGTTTTCCCTCGCTCGGTCTCCTCCCCCCCTAACTAATCATGAATGTAACCCCCCACACACATGCAGGTTGACGCCATGACTGTGCTGCCGCTGTTCTTCCGGCTGTTCCGGTGCCAGGTGCGCACCTGGGGGGGGGGAGAGGTGGGGAGGAGGGGATTTGGGGAATAGGGTGGAGGAGGGCAGGGGGCAAGGTGGAGAGGAGGGGAGGTGGAAGCGTGGGGAGTGGTGGTGTGGGGAGTGGGTGGTGGGGAGTTTGGGTTTGGGTTGGGTCTGGGGCTGGGGCCGCGGACAGGCGGGTTGCATTGAGGATGCAAGTCTGCATTGAGGATGCAAGTCTGCATTGGAGAGCGCGCGCAACTGCCCACCACATATCAAACACACCCTCACGCCCTTTCCTCCTCCCCCCCTCCCGTTACAGGACAAGGCTCTCCGGCAGCAGCTGTTCCGGCACATCGTGTCCGACCTCAAGGCCGCCAACAAGAAGTGCCGCAACGAGCGACTCAACAGGGCGGTGCAGGTGGGGGCCGGGGGAGCGGAGGAGCGGAGGGGGGGGGTGAAGGGGGTGTGAAGGGAGGGGGTGTGAGGGGAGGGGGGGGGCAGGGGAGGAGGGGGTGGTGGGGGCAGAGGAGGGTGGAGGCATGGGAGCGGGGCAGCAGGGGGGCTGGTGCTGAGGCGCATGGGGTGGAGGGTGGGGTGATGCTATGGACGGAGCGCGGGGTGTGGGGCGCGAGTTGGGGGCACGCACGAAACACGATGTCGACCTGTCTTATCATACACGCCTAACACAACACATGTGCAACACCCACAATCTCACCAGAACTTCATGTACACGGTGGTGTCGGACGACAACGAGGCCGCCGCCAAGCGCGGGCTGGCGGTGCTGACGGAGATGTGGCGGCGCCACGTGTGGCGCGACGCACGCACCGTCAACGTCATCGGTGCGTGATGCTGCCACACGGATACGACAGCTGCTTTGCGTGTTGGGAGCAGCAGCGCTGACGCTCTGACGCCCCGGCACCCTGCCGCTCCGATTGCTTCGCTGTGCGTGTATCTTGCTCGTTGGTTGTGTGTCTGCAGCCGGAAGACCGTCCCTCCCCTCGCCCCAACACCCGACCCCGCCACCTGACAACAACCCTCCCTCCTCCTCCCCCCACACACAAATTGCCCGCCTTCGTTTCCCCCCCGCAGCCTCCGCCGCCTTTCACAAGTCGCCTCGTGTGCTGCTGGCAGTGATGAAGTTCTTCCTGGGTCAGGACCGCGACGACGAGGACGGCAGCGACAAGGAGGGCGAGGGCGAGGGCGACGAGGAGGACGCCAAGCCCAAGGGGCCCAGCAAGGAGGACATCTACTCCGCCTACCACAAGGTGGGGGCGTGGGGTGTGGGGTTTGTGGGGTTTTGGGGGTTTGGAGTCTGGGGTATGGGGTTTGGGGATGTGTGTGGGGGGGGGTGGGGGTGGGGAAAGAGGTGGGTTGTGTAGGCTGTGGGATGGGGTGCGGTGGGCGTTCATGGGTTTGGGACGGGGTGGGCAGACGACACATTGCGGGTGCGGGCACAACTTGCCAACATGCAACACACACACACACAATCCCACACACTGCCGCACATAAACCCAAACCCGAACCCAAATCCAACCCCAAGAGCAACACACACCCAACACACACCCAACACACACACACACACACACACACACACACACACACACACACACACACACACACACACACACACACACACACACACACACACACACACACACACACACACACACACACACACACACACACACACACACACACACACACACACACACACACACACACACACACACACACACACACACACACACACACACACACATCACACACACACGCAAACACAGGGCACGTCCAGCAGCAAGAAGAAAAAGCAGAAGAAGCTGAAGCGCGTCATCGCCACCGTCAAGAAGGCCGACCGCCGCAAGAGCGCGGCGGGCGGTGGCGCCGAATCCTTTGCCGCCATCCACCTGCTGCACGACCCACAGGCCTTCGCGGAGCGGCTGTTCGGGCGGCTGAGCGGCGGCGGCGAGCGCTTTGAGACGCGGCTGGCGGTGATGGCGGTGGTCTCGCGCATCATCGGCGTGCACAAGTGAGTGGCAAGGTGGCGCAATTGTGTTTTGGGAGGAGGGTACAGGGGTGGCGGGTTGGTTGGTTGAGGGAGGGAAGGTGCGGCGGGCTCCGCCAGTCCGCCTCGTAAGTAAGTGTGATGCTGTACCCCTCTTCGCCCTCCTGATTCCCGCCCCCTGCTCCCCTGCTCCCGATCTCCCTATTTACCACCTTCCCACCTTGCCATCTACCCATCCCTTCCACCGCCTCCTCAACCCCGCCCCCCACCCTTCACCCCTCGCCCCCCCCGCCCCCCCCAACCCTACAGGCTGCTGGTGCTCAACTTCTACCCCTACCTGCAGAAGTACATTGCGCCCCACCAGCGCGACGTGACGCAGGTGCTGGCGGCGCTGGTGCAGGCGGCGCACGACCTGGTGCCGCCGGAGACGCTGGCGCCCGTGCTGCGGCAGCTGGTGGACCAGTTCGTCCACGACAAGTGGGTGTGGAGGGAGGGGGTTGAGGAGGGGGGGGGGGTAGCCGTTCATGGAGAACAGCGTGAAGGAGTCACATGTTTGAAATGCCGACGTCCGGTACAAAGGAGGAGAGGGGGCAGGGGGTTACGGGTACCAGACCCAAAGAAACTGTACATTCATCGGCGGGCAGGAGGGTGTAGAGGTAGGTGGGAGGAAGGGGGGGCGAGGGGAGTTGCGTCGTCGCGGGTTGTGGAATGCCCGCTCTGCCCACCTCTGCTCGCTCCCCGCCAGACTGCCAGTGCGCTTGTTGGTTCGGTTTAATTTAGGCTGGTATCTACAACCCCCACCCCCTGCTTGCTGCCTACTTCGCTACACTTCTCTGTACCAATCCTTGCAACCCCCAAACCCCGCCACCCCCAGGGCCCGGCCCGAGGTGATGACTGTGGGCCTCAAAACGGTGCGCGAGCTGGTGCTGCGCTGCCCGCTGGTGATGGAGGCGGACCTGCTCACTGACCTGGCGCAGTACAAGAAGTTCAGGGAGAAGCAGGTGGGGGCCGGAGGGTGGGGGGGGGTGTGGAGAGGTGGGGGGGAGGTGTGTGGAGGGTGTGTGTGTGTGTGTGGAGGGTGGGGTGTGTGTGAGAGAGGGTTTGCGCGTCGTCACTTCCGTGTTTGTAAAGCACTAGGGAACAAAAAAACGCGATGTGTGTGTTAGGACAGCGCAAAGGGAGAGCACACCATGCGTGCAACATGCGCAATCACGCTCCGTCGCCGCGGTTCCGCCTCCTTCTCTCATGCCTCCACGTCCGCCCCCCCGCCCCCCCCCCTCAGGTGGCCACGGCGGCGCGCAGCCTGATCGGCGCCTTCCGCGACATCAACCCCGAGATGCTGGCCAAGAAGGACCGCGGCAGGGGCGCAGACATGGGTGAGGCCGGGAGGGGGTGCAGATGGGGGTGCAGGCGTCGTGATGGGGTGGGGGGTGGCGGCATGATGAGTTTTGGGGAGGGGGGTGGGTGGGTGGCGGCGCGGCGACATTGGAGCCCGGGGATGTAGGAGCGGGGCATGGGCTTGTGCAGGCGTGGTGGTGGCGGGGTGGTGATGGGGAGGGAGTGGCGGCATGATGAGTTTTGGGGAGCGGGTGGGGGTGGGCAGGCATGGGGCATGGTTTGGGGCATGGGCACCACACTGCACCGTGATACCAGCACCGCACCACACAGCAGCATACCGCACAGCATCATACCGCACCCCCATCACCAACACCCCCTCACTCCCCCCTACCTCCCCTTCCCTGCCCCTTCCCCTCCCCCCGCCCCTGCCTCCACCCGCAGCGCTCAAGCCCCGCGACTACGGCGACGCGCGTGTGGCCACCCGCGTGGACGGCGCTGAGCTGCTGGAGGCGGCGCTGGCGGAGGGGCGCACCGGCAGCGACGGCGACGAAGTGGACCTGGGGCTGGACGACAGCAGCAGCGACGACGACGATGACGGAGACGGAGGCAGCGGAGGATGGGAGGATGTGTCGGAGGAGGAGGGAGATGGGGGGGCAAAGGAGGGGGCGGGCGAGGGCGAGGGCGAGGAGGGCGGCGAGGACTCGGACCTGGAGTCGCTGTCAGGTGAGGAGGAGGAGGGGAGGGAGTGTGTTTTTTTGGGGGGGGAGGGGAGAGAGGCGTGCGGCGTGCTGGGATATGGTTTGGTGTTTAGAGCCATGTGATAGGGTGGGAGGGGTAGAAGGCTGATGGGAGGGGGAATGGGAAAGGGAGGCTGGTGGCGAGGGCACAGGGTGTGCTGCATGGGTTGCATGGGCGTTCCCCGGGGCTGAGGCAGCAGCACTGGGCTAGCCCCATGGCCACGCCTGTCCCCAGTGCTACGTCAAATCAATGTGCCCATGTGCCCACGCCGCTGCTGCTGCTGGCCTCCGACACCACCTGTGCATTTGCTGTCGTACACGTGTGTGTTAACGCAGGCGAGGGCGAGGGCGAGGAGGACGGCAGCAGCGATTGGGAGGACGTGTCGGAGGAGGGTGAGGAGGAGGAGGAGGCCGCTGCTGCTGCTGGGAAAGGTGCGCGTTGCTCACCTCTGGGGTGGGGAGCAGCGTTTGGCGCCGCCGCACTCTTTGCCGGGTTCTGCGGGCCGGTGTGGCTGACTGGGCACTGGGTGTGATGAGCTCACAGCCTCACGGCTCCTCGCCTGATGGTTCCTGCTCAGGCACTTACCGGCTGGGTTGCACATGTCAATGCGTCCGACTGTGCGTGCCGTAGTTAGCTCGCGGCTAAGCGCCCTGCCTGTGAATCTGTGGTGTTTTGCACGAGCTCTCACCGATTGGTTGCCCTTCGACGATACAGGCAAGGCCAAGGGCAAGGCTGCCGCCAAGGCGAAGGCCAAGCCCGCCGCCACTGCGGGGAGAAAGGGCAAGAAGGGCGCGCCAGCCAACGAGGACGATGAGGAGGAGGAGGACGTTGAGGAGGAGGAGTCTGGTTCAGACGCGGACCTGGAGGACTTGGACTCGGAGGAGAGCGAGGAGGCGAGCGAGGAGGACGAGGAGGACGATGGCGGGAGGCGGGGGAAACGCGGCGGCAAGCCGCAGCCTGCCAAGCCCAAGGTCGAGGCCAAGCCCGACTCCATCGCCTCGCTGAAGCGGAAGCTGGCCGAGGCGAAGGAGAAGGCGGCGGCCAAGCGCGCGCGCGAGGAGCCGGCGGGCGATGGCGAGGGCGGCGAGGAGGGGCAGGCGCCGGCGGGGGTGCCTATCGAGGCGGAGCGCATCCTCACGCAGGAGGTGGGCACGGGCGGGCGCGGTGGGGGCGGAGGGCTGGGGGAGGGTTGGCGCCTGGAGGGGAGCCTGGAGGGGGGCTGGAGGGGGGCTGGGGCTTGAGAGGGACAGCGTGGCTGGTAGAGTGAGCATAAGGCTGCCGTGGAAGAGGCCACATACAGGGCCTAGGGTCCTATGCAGCATGTGGAGACACGCGTTGCGTGCACGACGCTAGGAGACCGCACTTGCCTCAACTTGTCCACCTACCCCTCCCCACTGACAAAACACATCGCCACCCTCCACCCTCCCCGCCTGCCCCACCACAGGACTTCGACCGCATCAAGCGGCTCAAGCAGAAGGCGCTGGTGGAGGCGGCGCTGGCCAAGGCCGGCGTCACCTCGGCCGCCTCCAAGGCCAAGAAGCAGCGGGCGCTGGAGAGCGCGGAGGAGGAGGCGGCGGAGCTGTTGGCGCTGCAGGAGCGGCTCACCACCATTGGGGAGAGCAAGGTCAACGCCGCCGACCTCACGGGTGAGTGTCGCAGGGGGGCGCAGGGGGGGAGGCAGGGGGCGTGGGGTGTGAGGAGGTGTGGGAGGGCACGGGGGGAGGGTGGGTGGGAGAGCAGAGGCGGTCGCGTGGTCGTTGTTGCGGCGGTGCTTGGCATCTCGTGCCACTTCCCTACCCGCCCACCCCCGGCAGGCAAGCACAAGGCGCGCAAGGACAAGGAGGCCCGTCTGGCCAGTGTGCTGGAGGGGCGCGAGGGGCGCGAGAAGTTCGGCGCGCGCAGCAGCCTCAAGAAGAAGAAGACGGCGGGTCTGTCGGAGCGCGAGAAGCAGCGGCGCAAGGCCATGCCTATGGCGGCGCGAGTGCAGCAGATCCGGCGGCGCAACGCGGCGGCGCGCGGGAAGAAGATGGGCAAGAACTTCAAGGGCCACGTGCGGGGCTGATGGGGGAGGCGGGTAGGACTCGTAGGAGGAGCAGGGACAAAGGCGGTGAAGAGGGGGAGGCGGGGTTGGGAAGGGGGAAGCTGGGAAGGGGAGGCTGGGAAGGGGGGGCTGGGGCAGAGGCGCGTGACTGCGTGAGCTTGCTTGGAGGTTAGGGTTGCGGCGGTGTTTATGGGGAGGAAAAGGTGGTGCTCCTGTGGGCGCGTGTGGCTCGAGGATTGAAAAGCTGTGAGGAGGCGTAGATGATAGCAGGGAGGCGTGGGGGAGTACCGACGGCACAATCGCGCCCACACAGCTCAGTCGAGTGCTTGAATGAACACTTCGTGTCCAAGAGCTGCTGGAATTTACCGGTAGTGTTGGTGTACAGATTAGGGCGAGCTTAAGGCTTGTAATGGACGCACTTGAATGTGTGTCCCTGGGCACGTCGTGTATGGCATGCGGGAAGCGCTGGGGAAGCAAGGGGGCGCGCTGGCAGCGCGGGACGAGACTGGCACGCTGTCATGCCGGACGTGCCACCAAATCACAGGTCGTTATTGTGGACTCCTATTTTATACGTTGTGTACATTCTACAGCAGCTAGCATCGTAAGCAAGCCAAGAACTAGGCTTTGCCGTTGCACACTTGGTACTGCAGCGTCTTTTTGTGGCCCTCGACCATATTTACCATCTGTGACCTGCACAGCGAACATAAAACAACAACAGATCAGTACGCCAGTTGGCCTTGAAGTTGAAGTCCATGCCTGTCGCCGAGCGCAAGAACCTGGGGTGACCCGCACTTGGTCCTGAAATTATCGCCTTAGCAAATGGCTTTATTAGATGAGGCACCAGCTCCCTGCGTGCTTTACCTCAGTCGCATAAACTTCGTCGTCCTGGGCGTGTTGGTCGTGTTCGGCTTCCTGTACTATGTCTCGGTATTTTGCGTGGTAAGCAACAGAAGTCAGCCGCGGGCGTGCGGGAGGGGAGCACGGCAACGAGGAGTGTGACGGGCCCGTGCCATAGCAAACGCGCCATACCGTCGAGGGTTTGCGTCCGGGTACAAACTCGCCGGCAACCAGGCACGGTCTCACCAGTCACACCGTCTTCCGCCCCCGACTCCATTGCCACGGTCAAACCCCGCCTGACCGGCCCGCTATCCGGCGCTGCCCCTGCTCCACCTTCCCCCACCCCTCCCTCCACGCCGCCTTCTCCCCTCCACCTCCGCACAGATCGTGCCGTGGCTCAGCTACAGCGTCCCCGGCATCACCAACATGGGGCTACTCACACTGACCACGGGGCTGTCGCTGTACTGCTACATCTTCTGCGTGCTGCTGGACGCGGGCAGGCGAGTTCGGGGAGGCGAGCGCGGGGGCGGGCGAGCGATTGGGTTCGGACCGGCGGGCGGGCGCGTGTGTGGAGGAGGAGTACGGGCACAGGCGGAAGGGGGGCCCTGCAAGGAGTACCGCAGCGGTGCCGGGCACACAGACATGACCAAGCGTTGATTGCTTGCAACCCGGACTCTGGGGGTACTGGATGGCGATCTGGCTTTGGAGGTACCGTACCGATAGTGCCCTTGGCTAGTCGCCTGGCCCAAACAAGGGTGTGTGGCCCTGGCGGCTGGCGTGTGTGTGTTTGCGCCCGCAGGCCGCCCGCCGACTACCAGCCCGATCAGGAGCGGTCCAGTGTGCTGGAGGTTAAGCGCAAGGTGCGGGATCATGCGTTACGCGTGTGCCCGTGCGGCCGTGCGGCGTGTACGGCAACCACGGCAGTCTGTGCGGGATGGAGTTCTGAGGGCCGAGCGGTGGGAGGTGTGTGTGGTGGGTGCGTTTCGTGTGCGGTGCCGCGTGCCGCGGGCGTGCAGCGTGCGAGCGCCTGACTGTTTTGCTTGACCCACATGGCACGCAGGACGGCGCACCGCGGTTCTGCCAAAAATGCAATCACTACAAGCCGCCGCGGAGCCACCACTGCCGCAAATGCCAGCGCTGCGTGCTTAGAATGGTGGGGCCCGCCTCCACAGCTGCATTAAATTAAGGCATGGATACCGGTATAACAGATGAAACCGCGGTGTTGTCGGTTTGGCTGGCGCCCGGAAGTCATGAGCTCAGCCCACAATGCTGTGCCGGTCCCGCACAGGACCACCACTGTCCGTGGACCAACAACTGCATAGGGCACGCCAACTACAGGGCGTTCTTCTTGTTCCTCATATGTGAGTCGCAATATGTAGCAATGCAGATGTCAGCCCGCTGCGGTGATAGCGGGTGTTTAAACCTCAACGACAGGCAAGGGCGTCCGCAGCCAACAGCTTCTGACCCTTCAAACACCGATTACGCACCTGCCTCACCCCCGCACCTGCTTCATAACTGCCTCACGTGCGCACACCTGCTGCCTCATCCTGTACCGTTTTCCCAATCATCTTTGCAACCCCACCCTCTCTCTCCTCCTCACTCTTGTGCATTGGGTTCGGTTAAGCTTGGGCTTGTATCAACACCCCCTCCCGGCCTCACCCCCAGACGTGAACGCGGCGTTGATGCACGTGGTGGGGCTGCTGGCGGCGCACGGGCTGCACATCCTGCAGACCAGCCACGCCAACCGCGTGCTGCGCACCGGGCCGCAGGCCAAGCCCGTGCAGCTGGCAGGCGGGTGGATCGAGAGCGTGTGGCTGTGGGCGGTGCTGCAGGTGCGCGGCGCAGGGGCGTGGGGGACGTGGGGCTGGCAGGGCGTGTTTGTGTGTGTGTGTGTGTGTGTGTGCCCGGCCCATGCAGGGAGGGGCACGTGGGCTGTTGGAAGGGCCTGCTTCGGCGGCGGCGGTGTGCAAGAGGTCTGCAGCTGAAGTATTAAAGGCACGGCAGTTGAAGCAGCTGCAGTTGCAGCTGCCAATGGGACTGTCGGCGGGACAGCGGCGGGCATCGAGGTGCACGGCTTGTAAACTCTCCAGCAAAGCATTACGGTACACTACTTACAGTATGCGGTGGCCAAGCCTCCCGTGCCGGCGCCCTCTCTGTTGTCGCTCAGGCTGTGGCCTTCATGGTGGCGCTGCCGCTCACCATCGGGCTGCTGCTGCTCTTGATCTGGCACGTGCAGCTCATCATGGTTAACAAGACCACCATCGAGTACCAAGAGGTGGGCGCGCGGGGTTGTGGGACTGGAGCCTGCGTGGCAGGGGGCTGCGTGGCTGAGGGCCCGCGTGTGCTCGGCCGCCCCTCCCCTCCACCGCAATCCGTGCACACACGTGCTCATGCGCGCGCACGCCCCCGTGCTACCGTGCATTACCGCCCACACGCAACCCTCGCTCGCTCGCCCGCTTTCCTCCGGCGCCCTACTCAGGGTGTGACCGCCAACGTCACCGCCGCCGCAAGCGGCATCGTGGTCGCAGCTGCCGCCAGCTTCCAGCACCCCTACGATCTAGGGCTGTATCAAAACATGATGACCATCTTCGGGAGCAACCCCGCGGCCTGGCTGCTGCCGCCGCTTAGGCCCACATCGGGTGGCACCAGCTACCCCACCAAGTGGGACGAAGGCCGGGCAGACGATGGCGAGCATGAAGCGCGGTTGTTGGGCTTTTAGTAAGCCAAGCTCCGGCCGCGCGAAGGGGCTGTGGCGGCGTTCGGTCGGCAAGGGGCGGTGCGGCGGTGCGCATGCGGCTGTGTGCAGGCGTGGGGGATGAAGGGAATGAGGTTGATGCGCGGCACGAGGCGGGAGCGCAGCACTGCTAGCGCTCGTCTTCTGCCGTGTCTGGCTCGCGGCGTCGTGATGATGCGGTGAGCGACAATGGAGGTCAACAGGCTCGTGGGAGCCTGCAGTGCGGGCGCACTGTACGGTATGTAAGGAACAGGACAGAAATGGATTGCTTGCGTTTGCGATGGAAGGGGCAGCGGGCGGTAAGAGGGCGTTCCATCTGCGCGCGGCATGGAGGTTAGGTGGTGTCGCAGAAGCGACGGTACGGTAATGCAGTCACACACTCGCACTGCCGCCCGAAGTACCATCTGGTCGTAAGGCGCAGTACGACTTGCGGCATGGCGAGACGGGCCGCTCCCTGCACACGTGCGGCAGCAAGGATCCAGGCGGTCCCAGACCCTGCCTGTAGGACACATTCCGCCCAGGGCTCCCAGTCTTGCGGCCCAGGGCTCCCAGTCACGGGAATGTGCACGGAAGTTTCGGCACCCCCTCCTGTAACCGACACCGATTGCCTCTCCCTGCCGCGATAGCAAGCCCCGGTGGCCCGGTCCCACACCCAATGACCCCTCGACCAGGAAATGGTGGTGTTGAGAAACACCGAGTTTGTTGTTTTGGGGGTATGGGTGTACGAGGCCAGGCGTTTAGGCAGTCTCCTCGCCCTTGCCGCCCTTGGTCTTCTTGGGCAGCAGCACGGCGTGGATGTTGGGCAGCACACCGCCCGACGCGATGGTCACCTCGCCCAGCAGCTTGCCCAGCTCCTCGTCGTTGCGGATGGCCAGCTGGATGTGGCGAGGCACGATGCGGTTCTTTTTGTTGTCGCGGGCGGCGTTGCCGGCCAGCTCGAGCACCTCAGCAGTCAGGTACTCCAGCACGGCGGCCAGGTACACGGGCGCGCCGGCACCGATGCGCTCGGCGTACTTGCCCTTCTTCAGGTAGCGCGCAATGCGGCCCACAGGGAACTGCAGGCCGGCCTTGGCGCTGCGGCTCACGGCCTTCTTGCCAGAGGTCTTGCCCTTGCCGCGACCAGCCATTGTATCGAGTTGGGGGTTTTTGCAGAACGAGGTAAGAGGGATGTGAGTACGTGTTGAAAGCGCGGTAATTCTAAGCTAAGTGTCCCTCGTGTTTATATGTAGCTGGCCCAGAACCGAGGCGGCTCGGCCTGGCCACCGGTCAACGCGACGTGGCGGTTGGGTCAAACAACCGCTCGCCTCGCCCTGGCCACCCATCGCGCTCTCAAATAGCCTTCGCTTCCACTGCTGACTACCGCAATACAGAACTCTCTTTCGCAGCTCGATACCAGCAATCACTACCATGGCCCCCAAGAAGGACGAGAAGCCCGTGACCGCCGAGGCTGGCGCCGAGGCCCCTGCCAAGGCTGAGGCCAAGCCCAAGGCCGAGAAGGCCGCCAAGAAGGCCAAGAAGGAGCCCTCCAAGAAGGCTGCTAAGGAGCCCAAGGGCGATGGCGAGAAGAAGGACAAGAAGAAGAAGAAGAGCGCTGTGGAGACCTACAAGCTGTACATCTACAAGGTGCTCAAGCAGGTGCACCCCGACACCGGCATCAGCAGCAAGGCCATGTCCATCATGAACAGCTTCATCAACGACATCTTTGAGAAGGTGGCCACCGAGGCCTCCAAGCTGAGTCGCTACAACAAGAAGCCCACTGTGACCTCCCGCGAGATTCAGACCGCCGTGCGCCTGGTGCTGCCCGGCGAGCTGGCCAAGCACGCGGTGTCGGAGGGCACCAAGGCCGTGACCAAGTTCACCTCGGGCTAAATGCGCTCAGAGGCTGGACCGTGTCTTCCACTCTTACAACAAACTCGGTGTTTCTCAACACCACCATGGCGCGGAGGATGGGACTTGGGGATTTGAGGGTTTGGGGCGGGTGGAAACTGCAAGGCATACGGTACCTCTCCGGGGTGGGGTGGGGTGGGATGATACCGAGGGGGCAACCAATCAAGACGTACTCCTGGTTGTGGTGGGTTCCTGAACTATCATGCCCGGGGAGCGGGTAGTAGAGGTCAGCAGCTGCACCGTGCGAATCCCAGCCTTCCGCTGTAATCAGACCTGAGTGAAGGGTTTTGGTCTGTTGGGTGGATGACGGTAGCCATATGCAACGGGTACGCCCCCGCGGCCTTGGCAGCACACTTGCCTACCTGCATGGGCGGATAGACCCGAATGTGCACGGTTCGATAGCCAGGGCCCTGATGGGAGCCACGTTAATCATCTGAGGCTTTTGGGCAGCTAGCCTGGGGCCGTGGGCATGTGTTGGCGGTGCACGGTGGCGAAGGTCCGGCGCGGTGCTTGGTGCATTTCACTCGCGCGGCTGGCACGGGGCGTTGGGGTGTTGGATGGGGGCAGGGCGGAATTGTACTGGTTGGGGTGGGTTGGAGGACGTAGGTAGGTGGAGGGGGCTGCAGTGCTGGGCACAAAAAGCCTGCTCCTTGCACTGGCGTTCTGAAGCGGTAAGCACGAGCAAGGCAAAATACGAAATGACGGTGGGCTGGTCTGGCTGTGATTGAGCAGGGCAACATGTGTGGGAAGACCTGTCGGCTCTGACGGCACTGACCAGGGCGCACTATCCCTTATGCCTGCTGACTACTCCGACTGCACATGTGCGGTGCTGTAGGACTGAAGCCTGAAGGTCCGGTCCTGAGCCCACATCCATGTGCCCTATGTGTGTCCAGAACCCACGCCCCCCTGGGACTCATGCCAAACCCTCTTAACCGCTGCGCCACCAATTCCGAAACGGTAATCAACCACATACTACCACATGTGTCCCAGGCTTTGCACTGGCGCATATCGAGAACGCTTGTAAGACGAAGGCGGTATTGCGTCAGGTGCATGTGTGTGTATTGGCGTTGCGCTGTTGCATAGTGGGCTAGTGGCACCGTCGCATCGGAACCGGCACCAGCAGTGGGCTAGTGGCACCGGCACCAGTGGGTTGTTACGCTGGCACCGTCACACACTACAATCATATGAAGCATTTAGTGCAGACGCCAATAGACACCGTTGCTTGTGCAAGGTGGTGTTGAGAAACACCGAGTTTTTTTGGGGGGAAGAGCAGCCCAGTCGGCAGCACGCTTACGCGCGCTCGCCACGGATGCGGCGGGCCAGCTGGATGTCCTTGGGCATGATCGTGACACGCTTGGCGTGGATGGCGCACAGGTTGGTATCCTCGAACAGGCCCACCAGGTAGGCCTCAGCGGCCTCCTGCAGCGCCAGCACGGCCTGGCTCTGGAAGCGCAGGTCGGTCTTGAAGTCCTGGGCAATCTCACGCACCAGGCGCTGGAACGGCAGCTTGCGGATCAGCAGCTCAGTGGACTTCTGGTACTTGCGGATCTCGCGCAGCGCCACGGTACCGGGGCGGTAGCGATGGGGCTTCTTCACACCGCCGGTGGCGGGGGTCTTGCGAGCGGCCTTGGTGGCCAGCTGCTTGCGGGGCGCCTTGCCGCCGGTGGACTTACGGGCAGTCTGCTTGGTGCGGGCCATTTTTGCTGAGATAGTCTTGCGAAAAGAAGTACTAGTCTAATGGAATGCAGCTCCAGCTATTTGTACCACAGAGGGCGACCGATGCATGGGGCCCGGGCTGGCACAGGTGAGGCGGTGGAGTCAACGCTCCGGTCAACGCTCAGACTGGCCAACCACCAAAGTCGTTGCCCCAGGCCCGGCACCCAATAAATGGCTCTGCATTTCACATAACAGTTATCTCACAGCTTTCTTCCTCCTTTCACCTTCCTCAACTCATCTGAAAATGTCTGGACGCGGCAAGGGCGGCAAGGGCCTGGGCAAGGGCGGTGCCAAGCGCCACCGCAAGGTGCTTCGCGATAACATTCAGGGCATCACCAAGCCCGCTATCCGCCGTCTGGCTCGCCGTGGCGGTGTGAAGCGTATCAGCGGCCTGATCTACGAGGAGACTCGCACGGTGCTCAAGACCTTCCTGGAGAACGTCATCCGCGACTCGGTCACCTACACCGAGCACGCTCGCCGCAAGACCGTGACCGCCATGGACGTGGTGTACGCCCTGAAGCGCCAGGGCCGCACCCTGTACGGCTTCGGTGGTTAAGCGGCTTTTGTGGCGACTGCTGTGAGGGGGAACAAGGCACGTATCCACGCTGTCTTGCCCCTCGCACCTGGCTGTCAACCTCTTCATCCAAAACTCGGTGTTTCTCAACACCACCCTGACACATGGTTGCGTCTTCCTGGTGGGCTCATTCGGAGAGCACTATGATTTTGAAAGCACCTGCTTCGGGCCAGCTGGGAATTATGGGTAAAGGCGCAGGCGCGTTCGGGGGCTCGCACGGGCTCGCTTCACCATGGGCGGGGCTCAGCGTCCAGACGTCCGGTACTCATGAAGCCCATTGCATTGCGCTGGCGCACCTCAAAAAGCGACAACAGTCTGCAGGTGCTGCTTTGCAGCCGTGGATGCTCTCCTGCAGTGCAGCGCTGCGTGGATGGTGGTTGGCAGCTGTGCATGGGCGTGCCGTCGTGTGGGGCGAGACCTGGAGTGCAGCGGCATGGCGGTGTGAGACGTGGCGTGCAACGTAACAGAGTCTTTTCGCGCGTGCGTGTCTGCGTGTACATCTAATGCTTTACGCACCAGTCCAGCCAGCGTTGGTATCAGTACTACTGCGCCGCTGTGGGTGGGCACTGGGGTTGAGGGATGGCTGCCAGAATTGGCGCCAGGACAACAGAACGAAGGCGCCGGGCTGGACTGCACATGCAAGCGGGTGCCGGGTGGTGGCAGAGCTCCTGAAAGCAACAGTGGCATTAACAACCAAACGAAGGCGCCTTGACGCCTTGTGCGCACAGTCGGTTTTGAATTTCGGTATCTCCGCGCCTACCCCGTCCTTGCGCCAGTCACTAGCCAGCAGTACCAGCATTGCCTGATGCCGCACCGCACGCGCACAATCCGATACCGCACCGCACCGTACCGCACCACACTGAATTGTACCGCACGAGCACCCCACCATCCTCAGGCCTCAGTCTCCACGTGCACACGCCACGCCCGGGGTCCGCGCCGGGCTAGACAGCTGCAACTCCTCACCAGCACTCCTCATTGCTTACCATTAGTGTAAACGGTCCACGCACGGACAACATAAGCGCCCGCCCGCTCTGCCACGCCACCTTGCGCCGTATGCCACGCACCCGAATGAAACCGCCTAGCTCACGCCTGCTACTGCTGCTTCTGCTGCTTCTGCTGCTGCTGCTTCTGCTGCTGCTGCGGCCTCTGCCCGACAAGCAGCGCTGCCGCCGCGTCCAGAGCTGCGTCCAGCACCGACACCTCCACAGGCACGCCGTGCCCCGCCCCGTGCGCCATCACCTGCCGCTGCTGCCGCCACAGCCGCGCAGCCACATCGCTCGGCGCGTGCGTCACCACGCCGCCAAAACGCAGCCAGCGGCTCTTGGCACGCACCGCCGCCCAGTCGCCCGCCGCCGCGCTCTCCAGCACCCCGGCCAGGTGGGTGGACAAGGCCGGGCCGTCGCCGCCGCCGCCCCAAACCCGCAGGAGCTCGCAAATGCGCCGCACGTCAACCACCGCGTCCGCCGTGTCCGCATAGTTCGGAGTAGCAGCTGAGGCGGCGGCGGGTGCGGCGGTGGCGGGAGCAGGCTGAGAAGCCGCGGCACCGCTACTGCCACTGCTGCTACTGCGGCAGGCGTCTCGGGTGCTGCTGCCACCACCGACCCATTGAGCCGTGGCAAGCGGGGTGTGTGGGTTCAAGGCCGGGGCCGCAACCTCGCTGCCATCGCCCATCATATGCAGGGGCCCAGCGGGCGGCGGTGCCACTGCTGCAGCCGGCGCGCTGCTATTGATGTCACGGACGGTTCTGTCGTCGTCCACAACACCGCACAGCAGGTTGGCATCAGGCTTTTCAACAGTACCACCCGCAGCAGCAGCAGCAGCCGCTGCAGTGGCCGCGCCCTCAGCGGAACCTGCAGCGGCACCCTCGGCGCCGCCCCGCTGACCGGCTGATCCCACCGCTGGCACTGTCGCCGCCGGCTGCTGCTGCTGCACATGCTGCTGCTCTGGCGGCGGCAGCAGCGACCGCGACGGCGCCGGCTGCAGCAGCCGCAGGGGCGCCAGCTGCAGCAGCGCAATCATCGCACGCACAACCTCCGGCAGGACGAAAGAATTCAACGAGCCCACGGCTCCGACCCACCGGCACCTTAGCCGCTCACTTGCTTCGTTGCTGTTGGCTGCAGCGATGGCAGCCTGTTGTGACGCACCGGCCTTGGCGCTCGCTGCTGCAGATGCTGCTGCCGCCGCCGGCCCAGCAGCTGCTGCCGGCACCGCTGCTGTCTCACGGCTGTTGTCGCGGGCGTGTCCAACCAAGTCGCAAAGCGCGCCAAGCAGTGCGGGCAGGTTAATGTCGCACCACAGCAGCCGCTCCCAGCAGCAGCACTCCCCACGCCGCCAGCCTCCCTCCCCGTCTGTTCCCGCACGTTGTTGTTGCTGCTGCTCCCGTACCTCCCACTCCTCCTCGCCCTCCGCACCAGCAGCAGCAGCAGCAGCAGCCGCAGGCGAAGCCGCTGCAAAGGTCACATCCTCGACGGGCGCCCCAGATGCGGCCGCGGCAGCAGCAGCAGCAGTCCGCAGCAACAGCGGCACCCACCGCAGCACAGCTGCCGGCGATTTCACGCGGTTCCACAGGTGGCCAGCGACAGCCGAGGGCACCGCATCAGACCCGGCCGCCTGACTCGCATTTAGTCCCCAAGCTACAGCGCGCAGTGAAGTGGAAGCAGCCGGCAGTAGCTGCGTCGCCACAACCCGCGCCGCCGCCGCCACCCGCGCTGCTACAGCCGCCTCATTGCCCAGCTGGAGCCCCGCCAGCGGCGATGACGCAGGCCCTGACGTGCTGCTGCTGCCGCTGCTGGTGCTGGTGCTACTGCTGGTGCTACTGCCGGTGGCGGTTGCATTGCTGCTGGCGCTGCTGCCACTTCTGCTACTGCCATGGGTGCTGGGCGCCAGCAGCAGCCCTGAGGTCAGCAGCGCCTTTGCCAGGCTTCCAGTGGCGCACCAGCTGCTCCCGTGAACGCAAAGGTCCATGGATTCCCACAGCAGCGACGCTGCCGAAGGCACGTCGAACGGGGGTGCCCCAGCAGCGCGAGATGCCCCCTCCATAGCGGCCGCCGAGCCACCCCGGCCTGTCGGCTGCTGCCCCTGCCTCCCCGTCTGCTGCGCCCGCTGCTGTCCCTGCTGGTGTTTCTGCCGCCGATGCCGCCGGGCTACCGCCCCTCCTACCGCCTCCGTCACTGCTGCCCGGAACAGCTCCACACGCCGCCGGGCCACATCCCTCACCTCCTGCACAAACGCACGTGCCTCGGCCGGCGGCCCGAACACAAGCAGCTGCGACCAGACCGCCGCCTTGGCTGCGTCGGTACCAAAGCCATAGTTGAGGGGCTCCAAGGGATAGAAGCGGTCCATGAACGCTGACGTGCGCACCAGCCGCCCCACCACGGGCAGGTAGCCGGCGACCAGGGCCGCGGCCACGTCGGGGCAGGGCCGCAGCCGCAGTGGCGGCAGCACCGTCCGCGCAGCAGCCTCTCCTGCTGTACGGCATTGCGTGATGGACACATACACACACACATTACTCAGAGCAGGGGCGTGTGCGGACACACGGTTGCGGGTGGACCAGGATGCATCGGATGGGGCAGACGCATGGACAAGCCGTGCAAGGCCTCTCCACCTGGGCTATTGTACACTTGCACTTACAGCGCAGTGCACACCTGAATGCATGACAGCCACAATGCATGCAGCAACTTCAACAGCCGCTGCCGCGGCCGAGCTCTTTGCTTGCCATCCTCGCTAGGTTTGCCAGCAAACCGGCCCCCTCACCCGCAATGCCCGAGCTGTCCGCGGGCATGCCGGTCGAGCCGCTCGTGTCCAGCAGCAGCAATCCGCGGCAATCGAACCAGGCATCACTCACTTCAGACGACGCCCCCCCTTCTGCCAACGGCCCGCTGAGTCGGGGGCTGGTCGCCCAGCCGCCTCCGCCAACGCCTCCGTCGCCGCCGTCACCACTGCCGCCACCACTGCCCCTGCCGCCGCTGCCGCTTCCCTCTTGAGCTCCCCCGTAGTCCACGTCAAACAGCCCCGCCCAGCCCAGCGCCGCCTGCCACCAGGACAGCAGGTCCCGCTGCACGGGCGCCGGAGGGTACGGCACGCCGCCGTGACCTCCACTGCTAATGCCTGTGCTACTGCCGGCGCCGTCAGTGCTACTGCCGCCGCCGTCTCCGCAGATACCAGCAGTGCTACTGCCGTTCACCACGGCGATATCATCAGGCCGGGGCAGCCAAACAGCCGATGTGTCCTGCCACGCCGCCCGCGCCAGCTTCAGGCCGGTTGTGATGAGCGTCGTGCGGGACACACCCACAAGCTCCAGACGCCGCCGCTGCAGCTGCGGCATGCCTCGCCATCGCTCCTCCTCTGCACCAAACCCGGCTTGCAAGCCGCACTCACCACGGGCAGTAGCAGCTGCACTAGCAGCAGTAGCAGTAGCAGTGCGGCGCCCTGCCACCGCCGCCAGCGCCAGCTCTTGCGCGCCCCACAGCAGCTGGCGGTGCTCGGGCGCCGTCGCCGTCGCCTGAGCCATGCAGCCAGCCGCCGCCGCCGCCAGCCGCATGCCGACCTCGAAGGCGACGCCGCAGTGCAGCAGCGGGCAGCTGCGAGCAGCCGCCAGCCGCCGAGACAGCTCCTCCGCCGCCGCCGCCGCCGCCGCCATGGCGCTGCACGGCGGGCCGCCGCTTGCGCCGCTGCCGCTGGCGGTAGCAGCCGCCGACTGCTGCTGCTCCTGCGGCTGTGGCTGCGGCTGCCCCTCTGCCGGCCCTGACGCGCGCGCGTACGCGGCCCGCAGGCAGCTTGGCTGCGTCTGGCACAGGCGCAGCTGCTCCTGCGGCGGCAGGCGGCTGTAGGGCATGTCGGCGTCACCGTCCTTGACACGCTGGGGGTGCGCCAGCAGCCACTGCCACCCAGCTGCAAGAGAGTCCCGCCACACCTCCGCCGCAGACTGCGCCAGCCTGACATCAATGGCGACCGCGGCTTGTTCCGGCGGCGCGGCGATGCTGGCAGTAGCGGCAGTAGCAGCACTGCTGCTGCCTGATGCGCCCCTGCTGTTGCCGCCCCCGCTGCTGCCACTGCCACCGCCGCCGTGCCGCCGCCTCTGCTGCTGCAGCAGCTGGCGCAGGCCTGGCGGCGGCTGCAGCATGCGGCTGCCGGGGCCTAGCAGCGGCAGTAGCGCCCCGCTACACGCCCCCGCGCCTCTCAACTCGGAGTCATCGTCAGAATCCGCTGCCCGCCGGCCCGCGTCCGCAGCCGCCGCTGCCCCTGAACCCGAGCCTACGCCGCCGCCGCTCCCGCCCCCACAGCCGCTTCCGCCGCCGCCGCCAAACCACGGCGGCGCCACAGCCCTAGCCACGGCCGCAGCCACCGGGCCGCACCGCAAGCCGTACGCGCCGCCGCCGTCAATCGCCGCACACGTGTGTACGGCGTGCGCCGCCAGTGCGTACGACAGCGCGGGGCACGCCGCCACTACGTGCAGAAGCTCCGTTGACTGCGGCGCTAAATTCTTCAGGAACCTCGTGTGCCTTGACAGCCTGTTGGTGAAGTTCTTCATCGCCTGCGCGAGCGAGCCCGCCTGCTGCAGCGCCGCCGGTGCCGTGGCACCCCCGCCGCCGCTGCCGCCGCCGCCTGCTACAGCCACCGACGCCCCCAGCAGTGTGCGGCTGTAGCAGTCGAGTAGCTTGAGCCCAAAGGCGGGGTCGGAGAGGGATTCGACAACTGCCTGCCGTTCGAAATAGGAGTTTAAGCACCAGTCTACGCAACCAAGCAGGTCATGTGCGATGTCCAACCAGCGCCACACCACTGTCCAGCCGCTGTTTCCCAGCCTCACGCGCCGCTGCGGTGCCACCGGCGTTGGCCGCGGCGGCTGCTCCTCTTGCCGCTGCAGCTGCAGCTGCAGGGCCGGCGGCGGCGGCGGCAGCGGCAGCGCCGGCTCCAGTGCCTGGCTGCAGCGTGCCAGGGCTGCGCACATCACGTCTATGCAGCGGCAGCGCGCCAACAGCGTCACCACGTGCGCCTTCTCAAGCCGCGGGGGCCCGCCGCCGCCGCCAGCGTCGCCGCCGCTGCCGCTACCACCGCTGCTACCCCGATCGCTGGATAGCGTCGCCACGCCGTGCACGCCGTAGGTAAACAATGCACTGCACAGCTCGCGGGTCACGTCATGGGCGGCGGCTTGCAGGGCATCATCGTCCGTACCCAGAGCCGACCTGGCGGGCGCGGCGGGCTGCTGCGGAGGAAGCGGCGGCGACAGCGAAGGCGTCGAAGGCAGCGCGTGGGTCGTAACGACGCCGCCATTGCTATTGCCGCCGTCGGAGGAGGTGGCGCTAGCTGTGATGATGAAGGGCGGCTGTGCCGGCACCGCCAGCCTGAGGCACCAGCCCAACAGCGCCATCAGCCCCTGCAGCCGGCCACACAGGTGGGCCTCCGTGAAGATGTCGGGAGTGGTGCGGCTGGGGTCGGCTAACACGACCTCCCTGATCGCGACCAGGTCGACCGCCGCCGCCGCCAGATCCGCCGCCCTCGGCAGCTGCAGCGCTGGGAGCCCGCCGCCGCCGCCTGCTGCTACTGCTGCTACTACTGCTGCTGTTTTGCGGCTGCCGCTTCCGGCCCTGTTGCCGGAGCCCCGCGCATTCATGGCCACGGTCGCGGCCTGCGAGCTGCCGCGCCCCGCGCTGTTGCTGCTTCCGCTGACGGCATCTCCATGGCTATTATCTCTGCTAGCGCGCTGCCGCAGTGGCTGGCACTGCAGCAGCAACGCCTGATGCACACGGCAGCCCAGCGCGCAGACCCGCGCCACCCGCTCCTCGTGGCTCGCCTCGGCTTGCTGCCGCTGCTGCTGCGAGGTGGAGCAGCTGCTGCCGCTGCCGGTGAAGACACGGTTGACGCGCGGTGGCATTGAGGCGGCGTCGAGACGAAGTGGCGTTTAACCCGCGCTCGCAGCCGCCGCGGTCACTGTCCTTGTTCGTTGTGCATTCTGGCCGGCGGTAGCCATGTAGGTATTATGCTGACGCCTTGCCCTTTCTACCGTACAGGGCTTTAGGCGCGACCGGCCTCGAGCGAAGGACCTCGCGGTTTGCAACTCCCCGCCATTGAGCTTGTTGGTCAAGCTCCCTCTCTGTAGCGTGCCCAAGAGAGAGCTCAATGCCCCAAATGTGCTATTCCCGCTCGCTGGTGTCTGGCAGAGTGCGGTTAATGGCACCGCAAACCCGCCAGCATCCCTGGGCCTAGGTTCGTGCCCGGCGGCTGTCTCCTCGGCCCGTGCCTCGCCCGGCAACACCCGGCAACAGCTGCAAGTCTGCATCTCCTCACCAGCAATCCTCATCGCTCCTCAATTCCTGAAGCGGTCCACGCGTGGACAGCATAAGCGCCCGCCCGCTCTGCCACGCCACCTTGCGCCGTTTGCCACGCACCCGAATGAAGCCGCCTAGCTCACGCCTGCTACTGCTGCTGCTTCTAATGCTGGCGATGACGAAGGCCCTGACGTGTTGCTGCTGCCGTTGCTGCGGCTACTGCCGTTGACACCTGGCGGTACATTTTTCACGCCGGTAGCTGTCAAGGCGTGGGCATGAGCAGTGCGGGCACCAGCCACAGCGCTGGGGGGCGGCAGCGGCAGCTGCGGCCGTAAGCGGCGGCCCCCCCCCCGGCGAAAAGCGCCGCAGCCTCAGCCATCCCGGTGTGTGGCGGTGATGGCGGCAGGGTCCGGGATGACAGCGGCGGCAGGCATGGGGGCAGCGGCAGGGGCCGGGATGATGATGGTGACGGCAGCGCAGGCGACGGTGGCGGCGGTGGCCGGGGTGATGGCGTCGCTGCTGTGTGGGGTGGTGCAGCGGACGTCGGAGCTGCTGGCCATGCCCGTCCATGTAACTGCTTCGTAGCTCGTATACATCAGCTGCATGCGGCTCCCTCACTCGGGGCGCGGCGGGGGCAGGCTCCTTTCTACCAGCCTGCGGCAAGCAGCATGCAGCCACGTCCGTGGGTGACGTGGGCATCAACCAACAGGCGGCAGGTCCACACCATCGTGGTAAAGGGCGTGGCGGGCCGCCGCATCTGGACATGCAAGTATGCGGCTTGCACGCGGAGCCGCTGGCGGAGCGCTGGCGCCTGGGCGGCCCACTGGGCCTCTGCCCCAAGCGCGCCCTGCCTGGCGCAACCACCACGGTAGCCCATCCCCACCGCTCTACAGCCTTTCACTCCGCCGCTGCCCGTCCCCCTGCCCCTCCCCATGCGGCATTCCCCTTTCCTTCTCTCCCCCCATCTTTCTCACCTGAGTGCCGCGTAGGCTGCATCCATGTCCTGACGCATGCCGCGCAAGTCGCCTGCCACCGCTCGGCCTGCGCCCGTCAGCTGGCCCAGCACCTCCACCAGCGCCGTGTTGCATACGCCCAGCCGCGCGCGCGCAGAGCGCAGCTTCTCCAGCCTGTCACACACATACAGATGCAAGCATGATCACCATGTAGACACAGGACTGGTTCGAGCAAGCGTTGCGGATTTACGTTTCAATTTGCTCGCGGCGGATGGCCTCATGGGTCTGGGAGAGCTCCTGCTGTGACATTTCTGGGTATCACTCGCTACAGAAGCAGTAGCATCATCGAGCGAGGGCTATGGGAAATTTGTGCAGGAATCGTACGGTTCCATGGTCATGTGGGAGGGCGTGGGCTCGGCTTTTCTGCTTTCAGTCGATCGCTTCGCCCACCTGCTCAATTCCACTTTCGTAGCCATACCATTTACTTTCTGCCAATCTTGAGCACAATGGCCAGGCCCCGTTCGGCGGCCTGCGTGTCCGGGCGCGGGATGCAGCTCCTATTACCTGCTCTACTCGCGATGATGGCGCTAGGCTGCAACTGTCAATCTGTCCAGGTGGACGGCAGCAGGGTCGTCGAGGTGGTGAGTGGGCGCGGTATCAGTTGAGCATGTCGCCATCTGCGAGTCCTGCACCGTGGAGTACATGCGTGCCTCCAGCACCCCTGCTCCGATCTCCTCAACCACTCCCGCCACACGCCTTCTCCTCCCCGCTCCCTGCCTGCAGCTCACACGCCTGGCCAACATGTCTGACCACGAGAACCCCGCAGTGACACGCATCCTGTTTTCGCCCAACGACATGCTAGCGCGCAAGTGAGTGAGCCTGACATAAGGCATTCCGCCCCCCACCCCACCATCTCCCCCCACCCCAAGGTCCCATCTTTACTCTCCTTCCAGCCGTGACATCAGCGCTTCTGTCTTTCGGTACTGCTGACCGCCTGCTCAACCCATCACGTCATGACCTGAATGAGGCTGACCTTGGTGGTGGCCTTGATGGTGACCTTGGTGGTGGCATTGGTGGTGGCTGCAGGTTCGTGAAGGACCTGATGCGTGAGAACCACCTGACCATCCGGTGAGTAGTGACCGGCGATTTGGGGGGCGATTGGGAAAGCACGGTAGAAGGCGCCTGCAGAAGATTGAGCCAGTCGTGCGCCGAGGGTCAGGGCCTCCATCAGCCGTGTCATGTCACAGTGTTGTGTCACAGTGGTGTGGGGAAGTTCGGCGTGCTGGGATGGGGTGTGGTGACTGTTGGCGGCATTGTGCCCATCTTGGCGCCCACAGCCCATCACATCGGGACTGCTCATGCCGCGGCTTCCATGCATCTCATCATCCTTGCACGACGGCCGGCCCCTTCCCCCTCTGACACACGTACACACACACACACACACACACACACACACACACACACACACACACACACACACACACACACACACACACACACACACAACTGCACACATACACACACACGTGTAGCTCTGGCTGTAACTCTGCATTGCATGCACTGTCCTACGCGTAATGTTTTCCTTATGCTCCTTAACAACACACACACACACGCACACACACACACACACACACACACACACACACACACACACCTTCAGGGAAGACGCCATGGGGAACATATTCGGCCGCCTGGAGGGCACCAACCCCGCGGCCGGCGTGGTGCTCACGGGGTCGCACTGTGACGCCATCCCGCTGGCGGGTGAGGTGGGGCGCTCGGTGTGTGTGTGTGGGCGGGGGGGATGGGGATAGCGAGTGCGGATGGGGCATGACAGTGGCAACGGGCGCCTGGTAAACGGTTGCGCTGCGCCCGTGTCAGCCGCACTCCTCTTGGGAGGCCTCAAGTTACTCTGTACACACGCCCAGTTCTGTGTTTGTAAATGTTGATATGTATGTGACTTTCATCGCGCAGGCATGTACGACGGCACCCTGGGGGTGATCGGAGCAATTGAGGCGCTGGCGGCGCTGCAGCGCGCGGTGCGTGGTCCGCCGCCTTGCCGCTAACTTACCTGCTTGCGTGCTTATCCAATATGTGCCCGATTGCTTGCTTGTGTGCCGACGCAATCAAACCATGTTCTGGACGTTAAGGCCATGAGAATTCAGCAGCTTCGCTCCCTCCCCAACACCTCATCCCAACCCAATCCCCAAACCCCAACCCCCGCCGCCACCGGCAGGGCTACAAGCCGTCTCGCCCCATTGAGGTGTTGATGTTCACGAGCGAGGAGCCCACGCGCTTCGGGCTGTCGTGCAGCGGCAGTCGGGCCATGGCGGGCGCCCTCACGCCCCAGGTGCTGGAGTCCAAGCTGGACAGCGGCGGCCGCCACTTCCTGCAGGTGGGTAGAAAAAGCACATGCGGAAAGGATCCTTTCTGCAGGGGCGTGCGTACGTGCGTGGCGCCGTTCTCGCGTGTGAGTGAGTGTGAGAGAGAGAGAGTGTGTGTGTGTAAAACCGAAACAGCACAAGGAAAACAAAGCGCATAAGACAGTGCTCGTGTGTGTGTGTATGTGTGTGTACGTTTTCCTTTAACCCAATCTCCAAAGTCCAAACCCCTCGCCACGTCCCCCTCCCGTGCAGGTGGCCAACGAGGTGGGCTATGGCGGTGTGAGCACGCAGGACATGCTGGCTGCCACGCGGGTGGCGGAGGGCGCCGTGTCGCACTTCGTGGAGCTGCACATCGAGCAGGGTGAGGGGAAGGAAAAGAGGGGCAGGGGGGGAGTGGACACGGGGAGTGGAGTAGAGGGTGGGGGAAGGCGGCGTGAGGGGGCCGTCGTGGGGCGTACGGAGATGAGTGCGGGTAGCTGGGGTTACGGGAATCAGCACACGGCCATGGGATGCCTTGACATGCATGCGGCGGCCGCGTTTCACTGCCAGAACACAACGGCTGTGCGCCTGTGCCCTCATTCCCCTCCCCACACCTGGACCCCGCCCACCCTCCTACGAACACACACGCACGCGCCTTCCCAGCTCACTCTTTGTTTGCTTCTCGTGGCCTTTCCCTCACTCCCCGCACCGGGATCACCCCCACGCCTGCTCTCGTCTTCGCTACACTTCTCTATACCAGTCCTTGCAACCCACCCACCCACCCCCCCACCACACACACACATGCACACACACGCCCGCCAGGCCCTCTGCTGGAGCGCGAGGGGCTGGACATCGGGGTGGTCACCGCCATCGCCGCGCCAGCCGCCCTGGAGGTGCAGTTCGTGGGGGACGGCGGCCACGCGGGCGGACAGCTCATGCCGGACAGGTGGGGGAGGGAGATACGTGTGTGTGTGTGTGTGTGTGTGTGTGTGTGTGTGTGTGTGTGTGTGTGTGTGTGTGTGTAACAACGGTTTACAGTTGTTTATCAGATCACGTGGTCGTGTATCCGGACAACCCGGTGTGTGTGTGCGTGTATTTGTGTGTGTAGTAAGGATGAACTTGGAAAGGGCGGTCACACAGACATAACGTCTTTACAGTGTGGCTCTTCCTGTGTGTGCGTGTGCAGACCCTGCACACAAACCCTCCTCATCACCGTCCATCACCCGCCTGCCCCTTCCCCTTTCCCTCCCGCCCCCTCCCCTTCCCCTTGCCCCACCACCCAGGAACGACGCGGGCCTGGCGGGTGCCGAGCTGGCGCTGGCGGTGGAGCGTCACGTGCTGGCCACGGGCAGTGTGGACACGGTGGGCACCACCGGCACCTTTGAAATCGCGCCCGGGGCCATCAACTCGGTGCCTCGCGAGGCGCGCTTGGCCATTGGTGCGTTGAGTGGTGGTGGTGGGGCGTGGCGGTGGAGGTTGTCGACACTTGGGTCTGTTTCCCATGGAGAGGGTGGGGGAAGGGGGCTTGTGCGGCGGGCCAGAAATGGGAAGGCGGAAGTGGGCATGCCGGAAGCGTAAGGGAGCAGGAGTTGTAAGGGTGAGGGCCTGAAGGGCGTGTCAGCTGGCTACGTGTATCGTAGATCTCTGGCATGTTACCGGAATTGTGATCCTGACCGTGACCGGCGTGTTTGTCCTCTATGCCCTCGCAGACATCCGCGACATTGACGGCCCCCGGCGCGACCAAGTGGTGGCGGTGGTCCTGAAGAGCGCGGAGGAGATCGCGGACAAACGCAATGTGAGGCAGTTGGAGAAGGGGTTGGTTGGTCGAGCGGTTGGTGGGTTGGTTGGTTGGTTGGTTGGCGTTGAAACCTTCGTGCGGGGCTGCGGTTGATGGGCTCCGCGGCTGCTCCGCGTCCGCGCGCAGCTGCCAGTGTGATTGCCCCACAGGCTGCTCGCGCTTCCTACCTGGCCACGCCTTCACTTCTTCGTAATCATGAATGCAACCCCCCCTCTCCCCCCCCCATAACCCATCCGCCTATCACCGCGACTTGCCATCCCCTCACGGGCTCACCCCGTGTCCCCACCCACACCCACCCACCGCCACGCCTGCAGGTGCGCATGAGCAGCCGCGTCATCAACCAGGACCCGCCCGCCACCTGCCACTCTGACGTGGTGGAGGCGGTGGCGGCCGCAGCCGGCGCCCTGGGCCTGCGCACCAAGCACATGGTGTCGCGCGCCTACCACGACTCCCTGTTCATGGCCCGGTGCGTGAGCGTGGCAGCGGCACCAGGCGGCGGCGGGGGGGGGGGGGTTGTAGATACCAGTCCAAACTACCGTAACCAAACCCGGGGGGAGGGAAATGTGGGTTGAGGGGGGATCGAGGGGTATCTGCCAGAGCCCAGCTTCCGCCCGGGGCGGGGGTTGGATACCAGCCCAAACTAAACCCGAAACCGGGGAGGGGGGGGAGCGGAGTGTGTGTGTGTGTGTGTGTGTGTGTGTGTGTGTGTGTGTGTGTTTTCAGC
Source organism: Chlamydomonas reinhardtii (assembly GCF_000002595.2). Taxonomy (NCBI): domain Eukaryota; kingdom Viridiplantae; phylum Chlorophyta; class Chlorophyceae; order Chlamydomonadales; family Chlamydomonadaceae; genus Chlamydomonas; species Chlamydomonas reinhardtii. The sequence goes on along the minus strand of NC_057009.1, from coordinate 3,255,868 downwards.
ATGTGCGTGAGGACTAAAAGTATCATGCGGGGAGTCATGCCGTACATGCGGTGAGGTGGCGGCCGCGTCCGCGTGTCGTGTGCAGCGCTGTCCCCGCTCCGCCTCAAGCCTGCTCACCGTCTCACCCTTCCCCCACCCCCACCCCACTGCTTCCAATGTTTTGACCTCGCAACCCCCAACCCACCCCATCCCACCCCATCCCACATCCCCACACGCCCCACGTCTACAGCATCGCCCCCACTGGCATGATCTTCATCCCATGCAAGAACGGCTGGAGCCACCGCCCCGACGAGTTCAGCAGCGCCTCCGACATCGCCAACGGCGTCAGCGTGCTGGCGCTCACACTGGCGCGTCTGTCGGGTGGCTCCTGGCCCAAGGCCGAGCTGTGAGCGGGGGCCTAACTCTGAAACCAATCCCGTAGGGAAACAGTAGCGCAGCAACTCCCGCAAGGAGAAGAGCTGGGGGCTGGGGTCGGGTTCGCTGGGGGCTGCTGTGAGCAGCGCTGGTGTGAGCTGGGCTGCTGTGGGCTGGGCTGCTTGGAGCCGTGGTGGCGGAGTGATGGGGCCGTGATGGGCGCGCGCACGCTGCTTGAGCATGGAAAGTTGGGAGCGTAGAGGCGGGCGAGGTGGTCGCTTGTGACAGTGTGGCTAGTGTGACACGGGTTGCAGCCGAGTCTTTAAGGAACGTGTTTCGCGCGGATCAGGATGGGTAACAGGATTGCGCGCGCGGACGGGCGATCGTCTTTAAATGTACCATGTTCTTTGTTGAACGGACTGACTGGGTGCGCAAGCATAGGTGTTGGGGTACCAGGAAAGCGGAAGCAGGCAGGGTCCGTGCAGCAGTGCTGCTTTGCGGCCCTGGATAGACCGATAGACGCAGCCCCGCCCTTCAACCGGCCTGGGGGCTGACCGGATCCGCCACTGAAATCCACGCAGGGCATTTGGCTGCACTGACAAATTTTTGCCAATTGTTGCACCTGCAAAGGTTCGGGGTGTGCGGTTATACCTGTGTGCGCGTTATGTATACCATAGCTGTACGGTTGTAAATGGTGTGCCACAACGGATGCTGTTGAAATGCTGAGTTGGCGTCTGGTATGCAGGGGGCACGACCCCTCATGGAGGGTGTTGGCACTAGTGCGCTGCGCTGACGATCAGGCACGCGATGTATGCGTTTCCCGGCAGGGCCTTGGGTGCAAGTCCTACCAAGAGTCCTACAAGCGTTGTAATCACGTTTCAAATCCAACCCATACCACAATGTTTGACCGGCCCTGCACACCCACGCTGCACACCCGTTGCACGAGTTTGGTGGTGTTGAAAAACACCGAGTTTGGATGAAGAGGTTGACAGCCAGGTGGGAGGGGCAAGCCAGCGTGGATACGTGCCTTGTTTCCCCTCACAGCAGTCGGCACAGAAGCCGCTTAACCACCGAAGCCGTACAGGGTGCGGCCCTGGCGCTTCAGGGCGTACACCACGTCCATGGCCGTCACGGTCTTGCGGCGAGCGTGCTCGGTGTAGGTGACCGAGTCGCGGATGACGTTCTCCAGGAAGGTCTTCAGCACCGTGCGAGTCTCCTCGTAGATCAGGCCGCTGATACGCTTCACACCGCCACGGCGAGCCAGACGGCGAATAGCGGGCTTAGTGATGCCCTGAATGTTATCGCGAAGCACCTTGCGGTGGCGCTTGGCACCGCCCTTGCCCAGGCCCTTGCCGCCCTTGCCGCGTCCAGACATTGTCAATAAGTTGGTTAAGTAAGATGAAGGAAGGAAGCTGTGAGATATCTGTTTAAGGAAATACAGGGCCCTTTTATTGGGGTCGGGGGCTGGGGCAACGACTTCCGGTCGTTGGCCAGCCTGAGCCGCGTTGACCGGGCGTTGACTTCACCGCCTCAGCTGTGCCAGTCCGGCGCCCCATGCATCGGTCGGCCTCTGTGATATAAATAGCTGGAGCTGCAGTATTGTTATTAGTACTTCCTTACACAGTATCACTCAGCAAAAATGGCCCGCACCAAGCAGACTGCCCGCAAGTCCACCGGCGGCAAGGCGCCCCGCAAGCAGCTGGCCACCAAGGCCGCTCGCAAGACCCCCGCCACCGGCGGTGTGAAGAAGCCTCATCGCTACCGCCCCGGTACCGTGGCGCTGCGCGAGATTCGCAAGTACCAGAAGTCCACTGAGCTGCTGATCCGCAAGCTGCCGTTCCAGCGCCTGGTGCGTGAGATCGCCCAGGACTTCAAGACCGACCTGCGCTTCCAGAGCCAGGCCGTGCTGGCGCTGCAGGAGGCCGCCGAGGCCTACCTGGTGGGCCTGTTCGAGGACACCAACCTGTGCGCCATCCACGCCAAGCGTGTCACGATCATGCCCAAGGACATCCAGCTGGCCCGCCGCATCCGTGGCGAGCGCGCGTAAGCGTGCTGCCGCCTGGGCTGGTCTTCCCCCAACAAAACTCGGTGTTTCTCAACACCACCTTCCACAAGCAACGGTGTCTATTGGCGTCTGCATTAAATGCTTCATATGTTTGTAGTGTGTGACGGTGCCAGCGTAAAAATCCACTGGTGCCGGTGCCACTAGCCCACTGCTGGTGCCGGTTCCGATGCGACGGTGCCACTAGCCCACTGCGTAACAGCGCAACGCCAATACACACACATGCACCTGACGCAATACCGCCTTCGTCTTACAAGCGTTCTCGATATGCGCCAGTGCAAAGCCTGGGACACATGTGGTAGTATGTGGTTGATTACCGTTTCGGAATTGGTGGCGCAGCGGTTAAGAGGGTTTGGCATGAGTCTCAGGGGGGCGTGGGTTCTGGACACACATAGGGCACATGGATGTGGGCTCAGGACCGGACCTTCAGGCTTCAGTCCTACAGCACCGCACATGTGCAGTCGGAGTAGTCAGCCGCCTATGCAGCAGGCATAAGGAATAGTGCGCCCTAGTCAGTGCCGTCAGAGCCGACAAGTCCGTCCCCACACATTTATATGTTGCCCTGCTCAATCACAGCCAGACCAGCCCACTCTCATTTCGTATTTTGCCCTGCTCGTGCTTACCGCTTCAGGACGCCAGTACAAGGAGCAGGCTTGCTGTGCCCAGCGCTGCAGCCCCCTCCACCCACGCCCTCCAACCCACCCCAACCAGTACCATTCCGCCCTGCCCCCATCCAACACCCCAACGCCCCGTGCCAGCCGCGCGCGTGAAATGCACCAAGCACCGCGCCGGACCTTCGCCACCGTGCACCGCCAACACATGCCCACGGCCCCAGGCTAGCTGCCCAAAAGCCTCAGATGACTAACGTGACTCCCATCGGGGCCCTGGCTATCGAACCGTGCACATTCGGGTCTATCCGCCCATGCAGGTAGGCAAGTGTGCTGCCAAGGCCGCGGGGGCGTACCCGTTGCATATGGCTACCGTCATCCACCCAACAGACCAAAACCCTTCAGGTCTGATTACAGCGGAAGGCTGGGAGCTCGCACGGTGCAGCTGCTGACCTCTACTACCCGCTCCCCTGGCACCGCATGCATGCATGATAGTTCAGGAACCCACCACAACCAGGAGTACGTCTTGATTGGTTGCCCCTCGGTATCATCCCACCCCACCCAACCCCGGAGGGTTACCGTATGCCTTGCAGTTTCCACCCGCCCCGAACCCTCAAATCCCCAAGTCCCATCCTCCGCGCCATGGTGGTGTTGAAAAACACCGAGTTTTTATTGTGGAGTTGGTCCAGCCTCTGAGCGCGTTTAGCCTGAGGTGAACTTAGTCACGGCCTTGGTGCCCTCCGACACCGCGTGCTTGGCCAGCTCGCCGGGCAGCACCAGGCGCACGGCGGTCTGGATCTCGCGGGAGGTCACAGTGGGCTTCTTGTTGTAGCGACTCAGCTTGGAGGCCTCGGTGGCCACCTTCTCAAAGATGTCGTTGATGAAGCTGTTCATGATGGACATGGCCTTGCTGCTGATGCCGGTGTCGGGGTGCACCTGCTTGAGCACCTTGTAGATGTACAGCTTGTAGGTCTCCACAGCGCTCTTCTTCTTCTTCTTGTCCTTCTTCTCGCCATCGCCCTTGGGCTCCTTAGCAGCCTTCTTGGAGGGCTCCTTCTTGGCCTTCTTGGCGGCCTTCTCGGCCTTGGGCTTGGCCTCAGCCTTGGCAGGGGCCTCGGCGCCAGCCTCGGCGGTCACGGGCTTCTCGTCCTTCTTGGGGGCCATGGTATTGATTGCTGGTATCGAGCTGCGAAAGAGAGTTCTGTATTGCGGTAGTCAGCAGTGGAAGCGAAGGCTATTTGAGAGCGCGATGGGTGGCCAGGGCGAGGCGAGCGGTTGTTTGACCCAACCGCCACGTCGCGTTGACCGGTGGCCAGGCCGAGCCGCCTCGGTTCTGGGCGAGCTGCATATAAGCACAAGGGACACTATGGTCAAACTTACAACGCTTTCAACACGTACTCACAGCCCTCTTGTCTCGTTCTCCAAGAACACCCCCACTCGATACGATGGCTGGTCGCGGCAAGGGCAAGACCTCTGGCAAGAAGGCCGTGAGCCGCAGCGCCAAGGCCGGCCTGCAGTTCCCTGTGGGCCGCATTGCGCGCTACCTGAAGAAGGGCAAGTACGCCGAGCGCATCGGTGCCGGCGCGCCCGTGTACCTGGCCGCCGTGCTGGAGTACCTGACTGCTGAGGTGCTGGAGCTGGCCGGCAACGCCGCCCGCGACAACAAGAAGAACCGCATCGTGCCCCGCCACATCCAGCTGGCCATCCGCAACGATGAGGAGCTGGGCAAGCTGCTGGGCGAGGTGACCATCGCGTCGGGCGGTGTGCTGCCCAACATCCACGCCGTGCTGCTGCCCAAGAAGACCAAGGGCGGCAAGGGCGAGGAGACTGCCTAAACGCCTGGCCTCGTGTACCCATACCCCCAAAACAACAAACTCGGTGTTTCTCAACACCACCATTTCCTGGTCGAGGGGTTATTGGGTTTGGAATCGGGGCTGGTGAGAGAGGCAATTGCTGTGGGTTACAGGATGGGCTGCCGAAACTTCTGTGCACATTCCCATGACAGGGAGCCCTGGGCCACAAGCCAGGTTGGTCCTCCAGAACAGCCAACGCATGCTGCACGCACTGCCTGCCTGGGCAGTCAGTAAAGACGCTGGCGTGGAGCCATGCGCCAGGAACCTGCCGCCTGCGCCGTCCAACCACAGTCAGGGTCCAACCGGCCCTCCCACGCACGTTAAGGGGCGTGACGGCCGCAGGGCCGTGCTTCTGCTACTTGTGTTTGTTGCGTCGGTGCGTGTGGGATACCGCTGCTTTGACACGGTCCTCAGCGACTGTTGTGCCTCGCACGTGACAGCTTTTGTTCGGGGTTGCGCACCAGAGGGATGTGTGATGCAGCGAGAGAGCACCTGGCTCGGGGTTCCCAAAACTCATGGGAGCTGCTCCACGCGTAGGTACTAAGTAATGGGCGGCGACGTGGGTAGCCGGGACACGATGCGGACTCTCGCCCCTCCTGTGGCAGGCTCCCATCCTCTCCAAAGAGTCCTGACGCGTCCTCCGCGCCCTCAACTGTTCCCGCCTCCACACCTAACCGACTACCCCCGACACAACACCTTCTATCCCTGTAAACATCGTTTACATACCCCTTCACAATTCCCAACTACACGTTAAATTAGCATTCTTACCCCTTCAAATTCACACAAACAGACTTTTAGGTACAACAACGTGTTTACCGTGTTATTAGCAACGTGTCAACGCTTTACAGGCTGACAACGTAAATGGACCAAGGGCCTTTTAGCGTGTTTCAAGGCTGCTCTAATTACTCAATAGAGTCTAGACAGTCTAGACTCGACTAAAGCACGAATGCCCTAGTCGATATAATCGCTAACCGGCTATCCGAGACACATCCCCCTCTATCCCTGTAAACATCGTTTACATACCCCTTCGCAATTCCCAACTATGCCATAAATTAGCACTCGTACCCCTTCACATCCACACAAATGCAGATTCAGGTACAGACACGTGTCTACCGTGTCCTTTAACAAAAAGTAACAGCGCCCGTACCAAACCATGATCAGAACTTCCGCCCATGTAATTTCGCCAAATGCATGACTGGCAATTGCAAGCATTGTCAACCAATACACCCAAACGCTTGAATTAATCCCCATTTCAACTATGGCAACAACCCGCGTGCCAAAATAACATTCCCTGCATGTGAACGAACCTTGACTTTGTCGCACAGCGGTGCTTGGGAATGGCCGCACCGCCACCGCTTCAGAAGGCGCAGGACCGCTTGGCCCTACATGAGATCATCCGCGTGGGCATGGGTCGGCAGGAGGACTTGCGCCTACTGCAGAACGTGAGCGCCCGTCCCTACCAGCCCCGCCCTGACGCATGCCCCGGCTATCAAAGGACGCAACGCTAGCGGCATATTCCGATCCTCAACGTCCCATACGTTCTGTGCATCCACGGCCGCGCACACAGGTCGCCATGCAGGCCGCCTGCCTGCCGCCCGCCTCGCTGGCGCAGCTGATGCGGGAGGCTGCGCTGCGTGAGGAGTGGCGCGGGCAGCGCGAGGCGGCACTGCTGCACTCACTGGGCCCGCAGTCTCTGGCAGGGTTGCTGGGGCTTGGGTCGGGGCCGGGCGGCTCTGCGGATGGGCGAATGCTGGCCGACCAGGTGGCTGCGCTGACCGAGGTGAGGCTATTCGGTGTGGGGTATACGGTACTCATGGCGAGGCTGCCGCACCGGATACGGGAGGTAGTGCTGTGCGCTGCGGTATGTGCGCCAAGTCTGTTCGGGGCACGGCGACCAGGGGCGCCTGCTGAGCACTGGGTGCCTGCCAGAGGTGATACCGGTAGCTGCGGTTAAACCGCCTGCTGGGAGCAGCCAGCTGCTGGCCGCTGACGCAACGCACCTTGCCTCCACGGCGCAGCCCAACAGATGATAGAGCAGCAGCAGCAGCGCCGCCGGCAGCGGACGGCAGCGGCAGCGGTGGCGGCGCCGCGGTTGGGGGGTCGCCTGTGTGGGGGCTGCGAGCCACCACCAGCACCTGCAGCACCGGCAACAGCGTCGGCGGCGCCCGTCAGGGCGCAGCCTACGCAGGGCCGGCGGGGCCCGGCGGCACGAACGCTACACGGGAGCGGGCGTACTCGACACAGGCCTCGTCTTTGTCTAGCAGCAGCGGTAACAGAGGTGGCGGCGGTGGGCCGCCGGCGAGTGCCGGCCGCACCCGCTCGCGGCCAGGGAGTGCGCCGGATGAAGACGGGCCACTGCTAATACACGGTGGGCCACAGGAGGTGGCGGCGGGTGGCTTGGGCGCAGCGGCTGCAGTGGCTGCTGCGGCGGCGGCGGCAGCTGCGGCGGCAGTGAGTGCGGGGACAGATGGCTCGGTGCAGCGAAGAGGTGCCGGCACCGCAACTGGAGCAGGCAGCGGCGCGGCAGGAGCAGGCTGGGCAGGGGCAGGAGGCGGCGGGCGTGGAGGCGGCGGCGGCGGCAGGGATGTGGACCCGTCCAGTGGCTTCAGGCACCTGTGGCGGCTGCAGGCGCTGCTGATGCAGGTGCGCGTGCGTGGGTTTTGGCGGTGAGGTCAACGCACGTGAGGCCGCCAAGCGGGGTGTTGGACTCGCAGTGGTTCCTGGTGGTTGGTGACGGCGAGGCTGGCGCCGGTTGCAGGTCGAGGGGGCTTGTGTCCATACAACACACACGGCCGCGCCAGCGCATGCGCGCACCTCCCAGCTATCCCAATTATCCGAGTCCCTCTCTGCTCGAATGTGAGCAACGATGAAGCAGCAGCTCACACGTGCGTGCTGGCCCGCCCGATGGAGCAGGGCCTGCGCGCGCACGCGGCGGAGGAGGGCGGTGGCGCCGGCGCGCTGGAGCCGCTGGCGGCCAGTGTGGGCGAGGGCCAGCGCTTCTTCCTGGACTGTCTGACGGAGGCGGCGGAGGTGGCGGGCCTGACGCTGGCTGACGTGGCGGCGGGCGTGGCGCTGGGCGGCCTGGTGGGCTCCGGCCTCGGGTTGGGGCCTGGGCCGGGTGGCAGCGGCGGCGGGGGCAGGTGCGGTTAGCCGGCCGGGGACCAGCGCCAGTGCTGTGAGTGGCGGCGGCGGCGGGGGCAGGGGCGGCTCCTCGCCTGGGAGGCGGGTGCCGGCGGCTGGGTGGGACGGCTGCTGCGGCTGGGGCAGCTGGGGCTCACGCGCGCGGACATCGCGCTGCTGGACGCCATCCGGCGGCAGCAGGCGGCGAGGACCATCCAGCGCGCGCTGCGGCGGCGGTGGCACCTGCGGCGGCTGGCGGAGGCGCGCGCGTGGGCGGACGCGATGCAGCGCAAGCTGAGGTGCGTGTGCGAGCGCGCGCGAGCCTCGCTGACACGCTGTTCGCGCTGGGCTGCGGGCGGCTGTTCGAGGGCAGCCCGCAGCAGATGTGGGCCTCGCTCAGCCAGCTGACGCCGCTGCCGGACGACACGCTGGTCTACTGCGCGTACGAGTACACCCAGTCCAACGCCAGGTGGGTGTATATGTGTGTGTGTGGGGGGGGGGTTTCCATGCATGATTAATTAGGACGAAGGAGACGTAGTACAGGCGTTGCGAACGTAGGTACCATACCGATGCGTTATGACCAGGAGGTGTAGGGGGGGATGGGGGTAGATCATTCCAAACCCAAGCAAAAAACCAGAGACCCAAACCAAAACCAGCCAACCCGAGCGAGGAGGAGGAGTGGCGTTAACATTTATCTTGGTCGCCCTTCAGTCTCGTGCATCTGAATGGTGTAGGCCGTAGACGGTAGGCCGGAAATCGCCAACTCGCTTACCATTAAGTAACACCCAGGCTCGCGGCGCGGTGAACCCAGCCCGCTAGCTAATGCACGCGAACCGCAACGATACCCACCTGTGACGAACCAGAGCGGTACCGGTGCCAGGTTGGAAGCGCCGGCATGAAGGCGACATGTGGGAGGGAGGGCCAACACTTGTGAGCAACTGCAGGAAGGATGTGCAAGTGGTCGAAGCCAAACTAGTGTCTAGCGCGCGCGAGCCTGGGAAACAAAGAGAGGGGGCAAGGGCGAGGTTTGCCCGAAGTAGGCGGGGCATCGGCATCGCATGGGCATCGCATGGGCGGTTACTTCCCAGCCGGGGTGGTGACAGGTGCGGAGAGGGGTGCGGACGGGTGCGCCGGCCGCGGGCCGCGAACGGCTCCCACGCATGCCGGCAGCCCAGGTATGCGTTGTTGCGACGCCCACAGAAGGTTGCGGATACGCCACGCCCAGAGCAATCCCCGCAGTAGGTCGGTACCCTAGGAATGATGCTTGCGACGAGGGACAGGCGTAACAAGTGCGGCAAGGGGACAACCGACAGCACGCCTCCCCGGGGGCACGGCACTATTTAGGAGGGCCTGGGTGCAAGGTCTTGGTGGTCTTGGGGGAGGGGGTAGTTTGCTCCAAACCCAAGCAAAAAAACAGAGACTCGAACCCGAACCAGCCAGCCCGAGCGAGGAGGAGGAGTGGCCGGAACCTGGGGGAGGGGGGTATATGCCCAATCCCAAGAAACAACACCAGGGGGGCATGGGTGCATGTGAGTGGTAGGAGTGGCAAGGGTCACTGAATACCAGAGTAACTTACGTTTGCACCCCCATCCACCCCACTCCTGCCTCCCCGCTCCCGCGCCTCATGCACATCCTCAGGTTCGCGGTGACGGTGGACCCGGCCAACAGCGCGCTGGCGGAGCGCAAGGCGGCTATTGACGCGGCGCGGGCGCGGGTGCGTGGGGGCAGCGGGTTGCCACAGGAGGGGCGAGGGCACAGCGCGCTTGCCGCTGATTGCGGCAGCCGTGCCGGCTCTAATGCGAGCCCTTCGCCCCTCGCGTCTGTCTTTACCACGGGCTCTGCCGTGTATTCTGCCCCTGCCCCCTTCTTTGCCTCCGCCTGTACTTGAACTACGCTCCCAGCCGTGCCCGTGTGCCAACCTCCCCACTCCCCACCCTCCCCGCCCTCCCCGCTTCCCGTCCTCCTCCCCCCCTCCAGGGCGAGCCCACCGTGCATAGCCGCCTGGGTGATGAGAAGGCGACCAACCCCTTCCTGCGCCCCCACGACCCAGCCATTCGCCAGCAGCTGGGCTTTGACGCCGCCGCGCCCGACTGGCAGGTGTTTGGCGCCATCCGCGCGGCCAAGGACCGCTTCTGAAGTAATGGATTGGCCTGGATTGTCGAGTAGCCCGTGACGCGCGCTCTTTCAGGTGTACGGCTGATGGGATTTGAACTTGCAGTGGGTGCACGCATTGAGAGGAGTGCTCGTGAGCATGAGGAATTGAGGATAGCATCGCGCATTGTGGGGGATGTTGAGGGAGGGGCGTTCGAGTGTGTGCTTGACCAAGGTGTCGGCTTGCGCAGTTGCAGGGTGCAATGAGGGCTGATGTCACTTTGGTCCAGGGGCATGAGAGGAAGCGAGACTGTGTATGTGTCAGCGCCGGGCTGGCGCACCTGGTACTGTTGTACGCTGATGGACACGTCGAAGCCATAGTGCCCAGATTGTGTCAGTACGCCATGCTCATGCCAGTAAGGTCTACACACCAAGCCTTATACCCTGTATCCAAGCGTCCATCGCTGATGAGTAATGGAAACCTGCCGCATACTGCACTGAAGTCGCAACCCCCCTCGCGCACGGCACCCGTACCTGCATCACCTGCGCCTGACAGTACGGCACGCCGCTCTGGAGCCGACGCCGCAGCCGCGGCAGTAGCAGCATCTCTGCCGCCTTCTCGTGACCACTGCGGCTCGCAGCCTGCGGCTGTAGCCTCATGTCCACAGCTCCGGGCCCTCAAGTTCAAGTTGCTCCAGCGAGGTCGGCAGCGCCCGTCACGGCAGTAGCAGCCAGGCCGCCGCCGCCGGCGGCCGCCCCGCCGGCCGGTGCGCCAGCCGCAGCTCAACCAGCAGCGGCAGTAGTCCCAGCCGGCAGGGAAACCCCCCAAACCCCAATGATTGAGATGGTACACTGCAAAGGGGCAAGGTGTCGTCATCGTCCCGTAGTGCGTGTGACGCCCAAACCTGTGCCAGCAACTCAATTGAGGGCATGTGGCGCGAGCATTGGTTCGTGCGCGGCTGACATTTCTGCACGGTACACAAGTGGCCGCGCTGTGCTGGTGGCTGGATTGGAGCTGACGCGCGGCCCTTACGCTCCGGAAAGCTCCGAGAACAGCCTATTATGCTGTCGACACGAGTACTTCAGGCCAGTGTGGGTGACGTGTCATTGCGGTGCGCACGAGGCGGCTGGCGTTGGGAGCTTGTTTGTGCTGGCGATGCCGGGGAGGCATTTCACGTGGCTCTGGCAACTGCGGACGTGGCCAAATCGTATCGTAGCATCCCACACTTACAGCGCCCTCGACAACAGAGTGACCAGCGTATACATACATGGGAGCCTGCGCCTTCGCGACCCTGTGCTCCTCCGGGCTCCTCCCTCCCCCAGTCTTGTGCCCTTCCCCTCAAACGGAGCAGGTAAGCACTGATGCATCGCCGCAGAGGCTCTGAAGTCCCAGACACGCCGGTACCCTGCCGACCTATTGCGACATGCACGTCCTAGATATGAACACCAACGCATGTGGTGAAATGCGGGCTTATTAAATGTGCCACACGCCACACTCGAGAGCTGCGCATGCCAATGCGGCCGGCGCTACAGAATTGCCTTGCGCTACTTGCATATTTAGGTACACCAACACTTCCCCATGGATGCTCCGTCCACACAGCGCTCCATCCCCTGCCAAACTTTCCACTTGCCGACGCATCACATGATTGCAATGTATCGCATGCGCAGCGCAACAGTGACTGGGTTCACTCCATACAAAATGACAAGGCCAGAGTACATGGCTGCGAGGTGCCAGCCGGAGAGGTGAACCCTTACACCCCACGAAATGGTACATGCAATACAAACGTTATCGTTATGGACAAGTCCCGAGACACCGATGGTCAATGTCTCTCAGCGGTGAGACCGCCACAGGCCGCCAGCCTCTCACTTTGGTGACGCCCACCATCCTACCACGCGTCAGAGACCGGCCAACTCGTCAAAATGCGGCCCAACGGCTCAACTGTTCACCACATTTATGAAATGCATCTCCCACATTTTCCCATGAACGAATCTCCCATTCTTTCCCACTCAAAAGCTCTACGCACTCTCCGACCCCACTCTTCAAGCGCCCTCGTCGCGTGACGTGCCTAAAATGGTACGCACATGGCATGCCCGCACTCCAAAACCGCGCCGGATGACACAATGGGTGTCAGCTTAATACCTGCCACGGTGCCGCACTGTCCAAGCTCGCCATGCCTCATGCCCTCGGCACTTCCCCAACAGACAGGTCCACGCGTTGCAGCCACCGCGGACGCCTGCAGCTGGTCGCCCCCGCCGTTCGACCGCAGCCTCGCGGCCCGGGCACCCCAGCAGCTACCCGTCGCGCGCAAAGCTGCAGCGGTACGAAGACCGCGGTAGCAGCTCGGCTCGCTGTCAACCGCGTGTCTCGACCGCTCACTGCTTCGGGCGGCTCGGCACCCAGGGCACCAGAGCGCCCTTCGCCAGGACCAGGTACTGCATCTGCATGTCGTGCACCTTGTCGTCAGCGGTTTTAAGCGTCTGCTGGGGCGGGAGCTGCGCCGCATCCGCGTTGGGGTCGCCGTCTTTGCCGAGCGCAATGGTCCCCTGCAGGCGCAGCTTCACCGGCAGCGGCGGCACAGCGCCTGCCGCCGCGTGCTGGAGCCGCTCTTGCAGCACACCGTAGGAGCACCCCAGAACGGAGCCCAGGCGGGCCGCCTGGTCACGCCCCGTGGGTAGACCTGCGCATGAGCAGAGGTCGTGGAGTGCGGCCTGATCCCGGTCAATACATGGACCGCGGCACAGAGGCTCCCAGACACCTCAACGCAGCAGGTAACATGACGCCTTGGAAATCCTCGCCGCCCATGCCAACCAGTTTGAATGCCGTGTCCCGACCACCCCGTCTGGTGCCATGTCTGTCGGCACTTCACTCACCAGCGGTGGACGACTTGATCTCCTGCACCTCCAGGATGGCGATGCCACCGTTGTTGCTGGTGCCGTTGGCGCCGTCAGCCGCCGGAAGCAACCGTAGCGGCAGCAGGCGGTCGATCTCCAGCTCTTTGGCCGTCGATGAGGCCGTGCCGCTGACCGGGTGCAGCGACGTCAGCGCCGCGATGCACAGCTCACCGCGCAGCAGCTCCTCGGCTTTCTTCGGGTCCTTGACGCAGTCCTCGAGCAGCTTCAAGGAGACCGGCAGCCGCGCCGCGCAGCACTTGAGCGCGTCACAGGCGGCTCGCAGCTCCTTTTGGCCAGCCCCAGCCTTCTCGAGCTCTGTCAGCGCCACCTGCGAACAGTGTAAAATCGCACGTACGGTAGCACGTCCTGTCTGCCGTTGCTGTTGGAGCAGTTGACGCCGCCAGCCGCCATACGTAATAGCGGCAAGCTCTCACCTCAGCTTCAGTCGCAGCCGCCGCCTTGTCCTCTGCACTCCCCGCCACCGCCCCGAGCAGGGAAGGCACCGCACGCAGACACGACCGCAGGATAGCGCGGATGCCTCGGCCCTACACAAGCGGCGGCGGCAGAAGACAAGTCAGGGTCCATTTTGACACGTCAGAGCTGGCCTATGCGTTGGCAGGTCAAGACGCTGGAACAAACGGTAACAAACGGTAGCCCCCACTCATCACGCCGCTCACCCGATCCTCCATGAGCCACGCCGTGAGCTGCGCAGGTGCGTCCTCGTGCAGCAGGCGCGGCGGGAGCTCTTGCGGCACCACACAGGCCACAACGCTGTCCGCAGACTGCAGCTTGACGGCTCTGCGCGCTTTGCTGCTGTCCACGTCCGGCGGGTCGCGCTCACTGAGCTCGCTGCCCACGAGCGACTCGACGATGATGCTCTGTGTCTCAGCGAATCCATCCTGCTTCTGCTGGATGCCGCGCACGCGGTTCTGGATGCCGCGCACGTGGTTCTGGATGCCGCGCACGTCGTTCTGGATGTCCCGCAGCTTCCGCAGCATCAGCCTTTGCAGTGGGTCCGGCCGCGGTTTCCGGCGTCTGAATGGCACCCGGCCCGTGGTCCCACCAGCCCCGTCTGCATGCACTGCCACCACAGAGGCTCGGCGTCCAAGGAGTGACGCCAGATTTTGCGCGCCGAGTGCCGTGGACGCGACTGCACGAAGAAAACCTGTGGGCGGGGTAGTCGGCCCCATCGCCCAGGCCAAAATATTGATGTGAGGCCAAAGTCACCTTGCGCCATCCTACGCCATTTGCACGCAGGTCAGGCAAGCTTGTCCGCCCCGGAGGCGAGAGTTCCAGCCATCAGCACCCCTTCCCCTTCGCGTCAAAACGCCTCACCTGCGCCGCCACCGCCTCGGCCTCCGCCATGCATGCTGCCCCTCGCAGAAGGCACCGCCGCCGCTCGCTGCATCGTGCAGCGGCGCCTCGTGGGCTCTCCGGGTCCAAGAGCAACGTAAGGTTTCTTGCTCGCTGCTCCGCCGCAGCAGCGTGCGATCTAGGTGCAGCTATGCATGTGGCTTTACTGATATGCCTTGCGAACACGGGCCAAATCGCAAAGTAGGCGCCGATAGGATTCGTAACAGGTGCTGGAGAGTGGACGCTGAATTACCACGACACAATGTGACGGTTAACAGCAATGCAAAGTAAGCAACAGCTGAAGCGCGGGGCTTCAATCGAGGCACCCCGGCAAGATTTTGTCCGCTGTCTGGGGGGGCGCATGAGGTCGAATTAGCGCTAATTCGGTGCGCTAATTCGGGGTGCTCAGGAAGGGCCCATAGTCGCTGCTACAAATACACATCGATAAGTGAAATGCTTTCTTATCAATATGTCTGAGCCTGTGCGCAAAAAAGCAAAGAAAGACCAAGCCACAACCTGGACCACGGTACCGAACAGCACTCCCCACACTATCAAGTACCACGCTAGCGGCAACGGCTTGAAAACATCCGTAGAATTTGAGCTGCACACTGACACGGTCGTCTTGAAGCGCCTCGAGTTCACTCATTTAAACAAGGCTGACATTCTCTATAGGATCGCGCTTGCTATCAAGGATTACTGCGACGACAAGAACGTAAACCTCCCACTACCATACGAAATCCGCTTTGCCAGCCCTTCGGACCCGCGCTTCCAGGGCAGCGAGTGCGAGCGGCTTGTCCAGACTGTGTGCTCGCGCACGCAGCTCATCCTCTGGGACCCTAAGCGCCTTTGCAACTCAACATGGCGGCCAAAGTGCCCAACGTGCACGAAGGCCAACTGCGTGTACTGGGGCTGGGCGATGGACGTCAAGAAGCTCATCGGCGACGGGGAGGAGGACGTGTGGTTTTTTTGCAGTCAAGCAAAATGCAAGAGTGAGTGGTATACAATTGCAAGTGCAACATTACGCTGTGCCACGCACCTCGCGACGTTCTCGGCGTGCGCAACGACATGTCACCCGACATGCGGCGACGATCGACAGCTGAGAAACCGCTGGCCCCCTTCCCCTGCCATGCAGTCTGCACTGACGCCAAACACTTCCAAATGTGCGACCCGGAGATCGTCTCGCAGCTGCCGGGGTACGTGCAGCTGAAACTCCCCGGCGTGCTAACTCGGCAGAGTGGGCTCACGTGGCGGGTCATGCGCACGCTGTCGGTCATGCCGCCCCAGGGCACCAGCTTCAGCAGCATCTGCGACATGGTCAACGAGAAGGCGCATATGGTGCATAAGATGACGGAGCTGGAGTACTTGATGCTGAAGAGGGGGCGCACCATACGCGACTTTTTTCAGCCTGCGGGCGGCAGCACAGCAGGCGACGTCGTGGGTGGCAGCACAGGCGGCAGCGCAGGCAGCAGCGCAGGCGGCAGCGCAGGCGGCAGCGCAGGCGGCAGCGCAGGTGGCAGCGCAGGTGGCAGCGCAGGCGGCAGAGCAGGCGCCAGCGCAGGCGGCAGAGCAGGCGGCAGAGCAGGCGCCAGCGCAGGCGGCAGAGCAGGCCTGGACCCGGATGAGGATGGGGACAGAACCGACGTTGAGGTATGTGCATGGCTGTCTTCTTAGTATCACCAGGCCGCCCTGTTAGTATCAACAGGCCGCCCGTCTTGTTAGCCCTGCCTGCAGTATGATCAGTGCTACGCCGCACCTTGTGAATACAGGAGGACGCAGAGGCGGCTGCCCCGGGTTCTGGAAGCAAGGTGAGCAGGGTTGACGGGACCCCAGCATCGCTCGCCCCCTCTTCTGCAAGCCCGCCGTCTGACATTTCTTTACCTGCAGGTGCTGCCTTTCCCCCGCTTTGAAGACGGCCTGTACGGTGGCGCGCTGCTGAGCGTGCAGTACGCAATCAAGTGCTTCCTTGTCGCTGTGCGGGGTGAAGTGGCGGCAGCAGAACAGCACATGCAGTCGGTGGCTCAGTACGAGCGTCAAATCGACATGAACACAGGTGCGCTGTGATCCTGGCGCTGGCTGTGTGGTGGTGCTATTGCCGCGCCGCATTGCGTGAGAAGCTCACTGCGGCCCATCATCTGCCCGCCTGCTCCAACATGCAGGCGCGCGGCTGCTGAACACGGACACCCTGGACGCGATTGAGCGTGTCCGCCTGCACATCAAGGAGGGCCGCCTCAGCGGTAGGTTTCAGGCGTACCAGTAGTAGGTTGTTTTTACTGCACGGCTGGGCTTACTGCACGGCTAGTGCGCGTAGCAGTTTGTTGCTGATTCGGTTTCAATTTCCCACATCTACTCATGCACATTCCACATGCCCATGGGCCGGTGTATGCGCAGACCCTGTCGGCGTGGAGATGTACATCAACGTGGAGCCGGACCCTGAGAAGCCCCCCAAGTGGCGCTCGAAGCGGGGCACCAGCGCGCTTGAGGGCTTTCACCGGCATTGGCACACGCTGCTGCCGGGCTTCAACACATCGGTGGAGCTGGCGGATACGCTGATGATGCTGTTCCTGGGCCGGTGGAATCGCAAGAAGTCCTTTCAGTACGGCGCGGCCTTCTACGGCACCTTCAACTACCAGGCGCGCTGGAGGCGCTGGCGGCCAGTGTGGGCGAGGGCCAGCGCTTCTTCCTGGACTGTCTGACGGAGGCGGCGGAGGTGGCGGGCCTGACGCTGGCTGACGTGGCGGCGGGCGTGGCGCTGAGCGGCCTGGTGGGCTCCGGCCTCGGGTTGGGGCCTGGGCCGGGTGGCAGCGGCGGCGGGGGCAGGTGCGGTTAGCCGGCCGGGGACCAGCGCCAGTGCTGTGAGTGGCGGCGGCGGCGGGGGCAGGGGCGGCTCCTCGCCTGGGAGGCGGGTGCCGGCGGCTGGGTGGGACGGCTGCTGCGGCTGGGGCAGCTGGGGCTCACGCGCGCGGACATCGCGCTGCTGGACGCCATCCGGCGGCAGCAGGCGGCGAGGACCATCCAGCGCGCGCTGCGGCGGCGGTGGCACCTGCGGCGGCTGGCGGAGGCGCGCGCGTGGGCGGACGCGATGCAGCGCAAGCTGAGGTGCGTGTGCGAGCGCGCGCGAGCCTCGCTGACACGCTGTTCGCGCTGGGCTGCGGGCGGCTGTTCGAGGGCAGCCCGCAGCAGATGTGGGCCTCGCTCAGCCAGCTGACGCCGCTGCCGGACGACACGCTGGTCTACTGCGCGTACGAGTACACCCAGTCCAACGCCAGGTGGGTGTATATGTGTGTGTGGGGGGGGGGTTCCATGCATGATTAATTAGGACGAAGGAGACGTAGTACAGGCGTTGCGAACGTAGGTACCATACCGATGCGTTATGACCAGGAGGTGTAGGGGGGGATGGGGGTAGATCATTCCAAACCCAAGCAAAAAACCAGAGACCCAAACCAAAACCAGCCAACCCGAGCGAGGAGGAGGAGTGGCGTTAACATTTATCTTGGTCGCCCTTCAGTCTCGTGCATCTGAATGGTGTAGGCCGTAGACGGTAGGCCGGAAATCGCCAACTCGCTTACCATCAAGTAACACCCAGGCTCGCGGCGCGGTGAACCCAGCCCGCTAGCTAATGCACGCGAACCGCAACGATACCCACCTGTGACGAACCAGAGCGGTACCGGTGCCAGGTTGGAAGCGCCGGCATGAAGGCGACATGTGGGAGGGAGGGCCAACACTTGTGAGCAACTGCAGGAAGGATGTGCAAGTGGTCGAAGCCAAACTAGTGTCTAGCGCGCGCGAGCCTGGGAAACAAAGAGAGGGGGCAAGGGCGAGGTTTGCCCGAAGTAGGCGGGGCATCGGCATCGCATGGGCATCGCATGGGCGGTTACTTCCCAGCCGGGGTGGTGACAGGTGCGGAGAGGGGTGCGGACGGGTGCGCCGGCCGCGGGCCGCGAACGGCTCCCACGCATGCCGGCAGCCCAGGTATGCGTTGTTGCGACGCCCACAGAAGGTTGCGGATACGCCACGCCCAGAGCAATCCCCGCAGTAGGTCGGTACCCTAGGAATGATGCTTGCGACGAGGGACAGGCGTAACAAGTGCGGCAAGGGGACAACCGACAGCACGCCTCCCCGGGGGCACGGCACTATTTAGGAGGGCCTGGGTGCAAGGTCTTGGTGGTCTTGGGGGAGGGGGTAGTTTGCTCCAAACCCAAGCAAAAAAACAGAGACTCGAACCCGAACCAGCCAGCCCGAGCGAGGAGGAGGAGTGGCCGGAACCTGGGGGAGGGGGGTATATGCCCAATCCCAAGAAACAACACCAGGGGGGCATGGGTGCATGTGAGTGGTAGGAGTGGCAAGGGTCACTGAATACCAGAGTAACTTACGTTTGCACCCCCATCCACCCCACTCCTGCCTCCCCGCTCCCGCGCCTCATGCACATCCTCAGGTTCGCGGTGACGGTGGACCCGGCCAACAGCGCGCTGGCGGAGGGCAA
The DNA here is from genome assembly GCF_000002595.2 of Chlamydomonas reinhardtii. Classification (NCBI taxonomy): domain Eukaryota; kingdom Viridiplantae; phylum Chlorophyta; class Chlorophyceae; order Chlamydomonadales; family Chlamydomonadaceae; genus Chlamydomonas; species Chlamydomonas reinhardtii. Next base: position 3,237,055 of record NC_057009.1, on the reverse strand, counting down.
GGCGGCTATTGACGCGGCGCGGGCGCGGGTGCGTGGGGGCAGCGGGTTGCCACAGGAGGGGCGAGGGCACAGCGCGCTTGCCGCTGATTGCGGCAGCCGTGCCGGCTCTAATGCGAGCCCTTCGCCCCTCGTGTCTGTCTTTACCACGGGCTCTGCCGTGTATTCTGCCCCTGCCCCCTTCTTTGCCTCCGCCTGTACTTGAACTACGCTCCCAGCCGTGCCCGTGTGCCAACCTCCCCACTCCCCACCCTCCCCGCCCTCCCCGCTTCCCGTCCTCCTCCCCCCCTCCAGGGCGAGCCCACCGTGCATAGCCGCCTGGGTGATGAGAAGGCGACCAACCCCTTCCTGCGCCCCCACGACCCAGCCATTCGCCAGCAGCTGGGCTTTGACGCCGCCGCGCCCGACTGGCAGGTGTTTGGCGCCATCCGCGCGGCCAAGGACCGCTTCTGAAGTAATGGATTGGCCTGGATTGTCGAGTAGCCCGTGACGCGCGCTCTTTCAGGTGTACGGCTGATGGGATTTGAACTTGCAGTGGGTGCACGCATTGAGAGGAGTGCTCGTGTGCATGAGGAATTGAGGATAGCATCGCGCATTGTGGGGGATGTTGAGGGAGGGGCGTTCGAGTGTGTGCTTGACCAAGGTGTCGGCTTGCGCAGTTGCAGGGTGCAATGAGGGCTGATGTCACTTTGGTCCAGGGGCATGAGAGGAAGCGAGACTGTGTATGTGTCAGCGCCGGGCTGGCGCACCTGGTACTGTTGTACGCTGATGGACACGTCGAAGCCATAGTGCCCAGATTGTGTCAGTACGCCATGCTCATGCCAGTAAGGTCTACACACCAAGCCTTATACCCTGTATCCAAGCGTCCATCGCTGATGAGTAATGGAAACCTGCCGCATACTGCACTGAAGTCGCAACCCCCCTCGCGCACGGCACCCGTACCTGCATCACCTGCGCCTGACAGTACGGCACGCCGCTCTGGAGCCGACGCCGCAGCCGCGGCAGTAGCAGCATCTCTGCCGCCTTCTCGTGACCACTGCGGCTCGCAGCCTGCGGCTGTAGCCTCATGTCCACAGCTCCGGGCCCTCAAGTTCAAGTTGCTCCAGCGAGGTCGGCAGCGCCCGTCACGGCAGTAGCAGCCAGGCCGCCGCCGCCGGCGGCCGCCCCGCCGGCCGGTGCGCCAGCCGCAGCTCAACCAGCAGCGGCAGTAGTCCCAGCCGGCAGGGAAACCCCCCAAACCCCAATGATTGAGATGGTACACTGCAAAGGGGCAAGGTGTCGTCATCGTCCCGTAGTGCGTGTGACGCCCAAACCTGTGCCAGCAACTCAATTGAGGGCATGTGGCGCGAGCATTGGTTCGTGCGCGGCTGACATTTCTGCACAGTACACAAGTGGCCGCGCTGTGCTGGTGGCTGGATTGGAGCTGACGCGCGGCCCTTACGCTCCAGAAAGCTCCGAGAACAGCCTATTATGCTGTCGACACGAGTGCTTCAGGCCAGTGTGGGTGACGTGTCATTGCGGTGCGCACGAGGCGGCTGGCGTTGGGAGCTTGTTTGTGCTGGCGATGCCGGGGAGGCATTTCACGTGGCTCTGGCAACTGCGGATGTGGCCAAATCGTATCGTAGCATCCCACACTTACAGCGCCCTCGACAACAGAGTGACCAGCGTATACATACATGGGAGCCTGCGCCTTCGCGACCCTGTGCTCCTCCGGGCTCCTCCCTCCCCCAGTCTTGTGCCCTTCCCCTCAAACGGAGCAGGTAAGCACTGATGCATCGCCGCAGAGGCTCTGAAGTCCCAGACACGCCGGTACCCTGCCGACCTATTGCGACATGCACGTCCTAGATATGAACACCAACGCATGTGGTGAAATGCGGGCTTATTAAATGTGCCACACGCCACACTCGAGAGCTGCGCATGCCAATGCGGCCGGCGCTACAGAATTGCCTTGCGCTACTTGCATATTTAGGTACACCAACACTTCCCCATGGATGCTCCGTCCACACAGCGCTCCATCCCCTGCCAAACTTTCCACTTGCCGACGCATCACATGATTGCAATGTATCGCATGCGCAGCGCAACAGTGACTGGGTTCACTCCATACAAAATGACAAGGCCAGAGTACATGGCTGCGAGGTGCCAGCCGGAGAGGTGAACCCTTACACCCCACGAAATGGTACATGCAATACAAACGTTATCGTTATGGACAAGTCCCGAGACACCGATGGTCAATGTCTCTCAGCGGTGAGACCGCCACAGGCCGCCAGCCTCTCACTTTGGTGACGCCCACCATCCTACCACGCGTCAGAGACCGGCCAACTCGTCAAAATGCGGCCCAAACGCTCAACTGTTCACCACATTTATGAAATGCATCTCCCACATTTTCCCATGAACGAATCTCCCATTCTTTCCCACTCAAAAGCTCTACGCACTCTCCGACCCCACTCTTCAAGCGCCCTCGTCGCGTGACGTGCCTAAAATGGTACGCACATGGCATGCCCGCACTCCAAAACCGCGCCGGATGACACAATGGGTGTCAGCTTAATACCTGCCACGGTGCCGCACTGTCCAAGCTCGCCATGCCTCATGCCCTCGGCACTTCCCCAACAGACAGGTCCACGCGTTGCAGCCACCGCGGACGCCTGCAGCAGGTCGCCCCCGCCGCTCGACCGCAGCCTCGCGGCCCGGGCACCCCAGCAGCTACCCGTCGCGCGCAAAGCTGCAGCGGTACGAAGACCGCGGTAGCAGCTCGGCTCGCTGTCAACCGCGTGTCCCGACCGCTCACTGCTTCGGGCGGCTCGGCACCCAGGGCACCAGAGCGCCCTTCGCCAGGACCAGGTACTGCATCTGCATGTCGTGCACCTTGTCGTCAGCGGTTTTAAGCGTCTGCTGGGGCGGGAGCTGCGCCGCATCCGCGTTGGGGTCGCCGTCTTTGCCGAGCGCAATGGTCCCCTGCAGGCGCAGCTTCACCGGCAGCGGCGGCACAGCGCCTGCCGCCGCGTGCTGGAGCCGCTCTTGCAGCACACCGTAGGAGCACCCCAGAACGGAGCCCAGGCGGGCCGCCTGGTCACCCCCCGTGGGTAGACCTGCGCATGAGCAGAGGTCGTGGAGTGCGGCCTGATCCCGGTCAATACATGGACCGCGGCACAGAGGCTCCCAGACACCTCAACGCAGCAGGTAACATGACGCCTTGGAAATCCTCGCCGCCCATGCCAACCAGTTTGAATGCCGTGTCCCGACCACCCCGTCTGGTGCCATGTCTGTCGGCACTTCACTCACCAGCGGTGGACGACTTGATCTCCTGCACCTCCAGGATGGCGATGCCACCGTTGTTGCTGGTGCCGTTGGCGCCGTCAGCCGCCGGAAGCAACCGTAGCGGCAGCAGGCGGTCGATCTCCAGCTCTTTGGCCGTCGATGAGGCCGTGCCGCTGACCGGGTGCAGCGACGTCAGCGCCGCGATGCACAGCTCACCGCGCAGCAGCTCCTCGGCTTTCTTCGGGTCCTTGACGCAGTCCTCGAGCAGCTTCAAGGAGACCGGCAGCCGCGCCGCGCAGCACTTGAGCGCGTCACAGGCGGCTCGCAGCTCCTTTTGGCCAGCCCCAGCCTTCTCGAGCTCTGTCAGCGCCACCTGCGAACAGTGTAAAATCGCACGTACGGTAGCACGTCCTGTCTGCCGTTGCTGTTGGAGCAGTTGACGCCGCCAGCCGCCATACGTAATAGCGGCAAGCTCTCACCTCAGCTTCAGTCGCAGCCGCCGCCTTGTCCTCTGCACTCCCCGCCACCGCCCCGAGCAGGGAAGGCACCGCACGCAGACACGACCGCAGGATAGCGCGGATGCCTCGGCCCTACACAAGCGGCGGCGGCAGAAGACAAGTCAGGGTCCATTTTGACACGTCAGAGCTGGCCTATGCGTTGGCAGGTCAAGACGCTGGAACAAACGGTAACAAACGGTAGCCCCCACTCATCACGCCGCTCACCCGATCCTCCATGAGCCACGCCGTGAGCTGCGCAGGTGCGTCCTCGTGCAGCAGGCGCGGCGGGAGCTCTTGCGGCACCACACAGGCCACAACGCTGTCCGCAGACTGCAGCTTGACGGCTCTGCGCGCTTTGCTGCTGTCCACGTCCGGCGGGTCGCGCTCACTGAGCTCGCTGCCCACGAGCGACTCGACGATGATGCTCTGTGTCTCAGCGAATCCATCCTGCTTCTGCTGGATGCCGCGCACGTCGTTCTGGATGCCGCGCACGTCGTTCTGGATGTCCCGCAGCTTCCGCAGCATCAGCCTTTGCAGTGGGTCCGGCCGCGGTTTCCGGCGTCTGAATGGCACCCGGCCCGTGGTCCCACCAGCCCCGTCTGCATGCACTGCCACCACAGAGGCTCGGCGTCCAAGGAGTGACGCCAGATTTTGCGCGCCGAGTGCCGTGGACGCGACTGCACGAAGAAAACCTGTGGGCGGGGTAGTCGGCCCCATCGCCTAGGCCAAAATATTGATGTGAGGCCAAAGTCACCTTGCGCCATCCTACGCCATTTGCACGCAGGTCAGGCAAGCTTGTCCGCCCCGGAGGCGAGAGTTCCAGCCATCAGCACCCCTTCCCCTTCGCGTCAAAACGCCTCACCTGCGCCGCCACCGCCTCGGCCTCCGCCATGCATGCTGCCCCTCGCAGAAGGCACCGCCGCCGCTCGCTGCATCGTGCAGCGGCGCCTCGTGGGCTCGCCGGGTCCAAGAGCAACGTAAGGTTTCTTGCTCGCTGCTCCGCCGCAGCAGCGTGCGATCTAGGTGCAGCTATGCATGTGGCTTTACTGATATGCCTTGCGAACACGGGCCAAATCGCAAAGTAGGCGCCGATAGGATTCGTAACAGGTGCTGGAGAGTGGACGCTGAATTACCACGACACAATGTGACGGTTAACAGCAATGCAAAGTAAGCAACAGCTGAAGCGCGGGGCTTCAATCGAGGCACCCCGGCAAGATTGCGTGAAGTGGTCCGGCTGTCTGGGGGGGCGCATGGGGTCGAATTAGCGCTAATTCGGTGCGCTAATTCGGGGTGCTCAGGAAGGGCCCATAGTCGCTGCTACAAATACACATCGATAAGTGAAATGCTTTCTTATCAATATGTCTGAGCCTGTGCGCAAAAAAGCAAAGAAAGACCAAGCCACAACCTGGACCACGGTACCGAACAGCACTCCCCACACTATCAAGTACCACGCTAGCGGCAACGGCTTGAAAACATCCGTAGAATTTGAGCTGCACACTGACACGGTCGTCTTGAAGCGCCTCGAGTTCACTCATTTAAACAAGGCTGACATTCTCTATAGGATCGCGCTTGCTATCAAGGATTACTGCGACGACAAGAACGTAAACCTCCCACTACCATACGAAATCCGCTTTGCCAGCCCTTCGGACCCGCGCTTCCAGGGCAGCGAGTGCGAGCGGCTTGTCCAGACTGTGTGCTCGCGCACGCAGCTCATCCTCTGGGACCCTAAGCGCCTTTGCAACTCAACATGGCGGCCAAAGTGCCCAACGTGCACGAAGGCCAACTGCGTGTACTGGGGCTGGGCGATGGACGTCAAGAAGCTCATCGGCGACGGGGAGGAGGACGTGTGGGTTTTTTGCAGTCAAGCAAAATGCAAGAGTGAGTGGTATACAATTGCAAGTGCAACATTACGCTGTGCCACGCACCTCGCGACGTTCTCGGCGTGCGCAACGACATGTCACCCGACATGCGGCGACGATCGACAGCTGAGAAACCGCTGGCCCCCTTCCCCTGCCATGCAGTCTGCACTGACGCCAAACACTTCCAAATGTGCGACCCGGAGATCGTCTCGCAGCTGCCGGGGTACGTGCAGCTGAAACTCCCCGGCGTGCTAACTCGGCAGAGTGGGCTCACGTGGCGGGTCGTGCGCACGCTGTCGGTCATGCCGCCCCAGGGCACCAGCTTCAGCAGCATCTGCGACATGGTCAACGAGAAGGCGCATATGGTGCATAAGATGACGGAGCTGGAGTACTTGATGCTGAAGAGGGGGCGCACCATACGCGACTTTTTTCAGCCTGCGGGCGGCAGCACAGCAGGCGACGTCGTGGGTGGCAGCACAGGCGGCAGCGCAGGCAGCAGCGCAGGCGGCAGCGCAGGCGGCAGCGCAGGTGGCAGCGCAGGTGGCAGCGCAGGCGGCAGAGCAGGCGCCAGCGCAGGCGGCAGAGCAGGCGGCAGAGCAGGCGCCAGCGCAGGCGGCAGAGCAGGCCTGGACCCGGATGAGGATGGGGACAGAACCGACGTTGAGGTATGTGCATGGCTGTCTTCTTAGTATCACCAGGCCGCCCTGTTAGTATCAACAGGCCGCCCGTCTTGTTAGCCCTGCCTGCAGTATGATCAGTGCTACGCCGCACCTTGTGAATACAGGAGGACGCAGAGGCGGCTGCCCCGGGTTCTGGAAGCAAGGTGAGCAGGGTTGACGGGACCCCAGCATCGCTCGCCCCCTCTTCTGCAATCCCGCCGTCTGACATTTCTTTACCTGCAGGTGCTGCCTTTCCCCCGCTTTGAAGACGGCCTGTACGGTGGCGCGCTGCTGAGCGTGCAGTACGCAATCAAGTGCTTCCTTGTCGCTGTGCGGGGTGAAGTGGCGGCAGCAGAACAGCACATGCAGTCGCTGCCCTTTGAGGTTCTGCGCATTGATGGCGCCTTCAAAAACGCCAAAAAGGTGCGGACTACAGACGGTGAGCGCGCGTTCAAGGAGTCTACAACTGTTATGAACGAACGAGGCGAGATTGTGGGCTTGTACCTCGGTGGTGGTGGGCTGCTGGAGCTTGAGGATGCGCTGCGCCGGCTGGCACAGCGTAACCTGTCTCTGAAGAAGGTACGCAGTAACGGGTGACTCCTTGACCTGGTAAAAGCTGCTTGGCTTCGCTGCAGCAGCCACATAAGCCGTGCCTCAGAATATGCGTGCTGAACAACTTGCAATTGCGTGTGTTACCCCGTGCAGAGCCAACTCGGCATGATCTACGTGGACAACAGCCACACGACCGGCAAGCTGCTGGAGCGCTGCTTTCCAGGCATGCCTCCGGGCGGTGGCATCAAGGAGGACCTGTTCCACGTGGAGCGCCGGATCACTGACACCCTGCCATCCGACCACAGCCTGCGAGGTATGAGCAATTGTCAACGTGTGGTTCTATCGGGTGGTCGTGCCCATTTGGTGACTGTGTGCTTGCTCTTTGATGGTGATTGCAGCGACGTTCATCGCTGACATTGCTGGCGCTTTCCGTGTGCGGAACAAGGAGGATGAGAAGCTGGCGGCATCCAAGGGCTGGCCCATCAACGACACCACATGCCGGTCCTTCATTCCACCTCCGAAGGAGCTGCTGGAGCGCTTCGAAAAGGTGGTGGCTCAGTACGAGCGTCAAATCGACATGAGCACAGGTGCGCTGTGATCCTGGCGCTGGCTGTGTGGTGGTGCTATTGCCGCGCCGCATTGCGTGAGAAGCTCACTGCGGCCCATCATCTGCCCGCCTGCTCCAACATGCAGGCGCGCGGCTGCTGAACACGGACACCCTGGACGCGATTGAGCGTGTCCGCCTGCACATCAAGGAGGGCCGCCTCAGCGGTAGGTTTCAGGCGTACCAGTAGTAGGTTGTTTTTACTGCACGGCTGGGCTTACTGCACGGCTAGTGCGCGTAGCAGTTTGTTGCTGATTCGGTTTCAATTTCCCACATCTACTCATGCACATTCCACATGCCCATGGGCCGGTGTATGCGCAGACCCTGTCGGCGTGGAGATGTACATCAACGTGGAGCCGGACCCTGAGAAGCCCCCCAAGTGGCGCTCGAAGCGGGGCACCAGCGCGCTTGAGGGCTTTCACCGGCATTGGCACACGCTGCTGCCGGGCTTCAACACATCGGTGGAGCTGGCGGATACGCTGATGATGCTGTTCCTGGGCCGGTGGAATCGCAAGAAGTCCTTTCAGTACGGCGCGGCCTTCTACGGCACCTTCAACTACCAGGCGCGCTGGAGGCGCTGGCGGCCAGTGTGGGCGAGGGCCAGCGCTTCTTCCTGGACTGTCTGACGGAGGC